>NW_010123046.1:42045-54141 GCF_000699245.1 Pterocles gutturalis
GCTGAAAAAGAAGGAAGGAAGCATGATAAAATCCAAGCCAGAGATCAGGGGTGAGCTAAACAGCAGCCACAAAGAATTGCCTGCCAGCAAGAGAAGGTGGGAGTGTTGGCTGTGCTTCTGGTGGAAGAATTGTTTACCAGCACCCCCTCCTGCTGCCACGTACCCAGTGATCTCCTGTCAATGCAGCAATGACTGCAGCTTCTCAGGGCTCAAAGGGAAAAGAAATGAATTGTGGGGCCACGCCGGCTTTAGAGAACTGCTTGCTGCACCTGTGCCTAGAAATTACCCTGCTCAGCTGGTTACCTGCCAGGCCAATTCTGCAATGAACTGGTCTGCATCCCCTGACCCATCCCATCTGACAGCTGAGTGTCACCGTGGGGCTCAGACACTCACCTGCTCGGCATCTATTGCTTCACCAGTGAAAACAACTCTTCTGGGCTGCATGCAGGGAGAGGGGAGGAAGAATGAGTTCTTCATTTCCAAGAATAGTTCTTCAGAAGGATAATCTAACCCTAATGACTTTCAAAAATTACTACTGCATATGGCAAATAGAAAAAATGAAGAACTTTCAATAGGCATTCCAAAGTGCCACTTAGCACTATAATTCAACTAGCAACTCAGTTTTCCAAGGTCTAAATTCAGGATATGATGTGTGAAAAAAACCCAATTCAAAAAAACCATATGAATGAAATGGAAATGCAAGTGTGTGTGATTCATTCTGTCAGCATCATCAGCTTTATAAATGCACGTTCAAAATACCCAAGGTCAATACTTCTCAGTTATAAAAGTGAAAGAAAACTACATTCCTGAAAATCAGCAATAACTTTGGAACTGTAATGAGGGATCTTGCAAGAGATAACGGTTTCCTTCAAAAATTAGTTTTCCCCAAGTCATGAAAGGTAAAAATAACTGCAGAGATCTGAGACTCAAAACAGTCAATGGTTTGATTTTTGTCTGAATCTGGATTCTCCCCTACAGTCAAACAAGAACTAGGAAAAAAAAAAAAAAAAAAGCTTTTCTATTCCCATTTCTTTGTCTCATTTATGTTCCCTAAGTTCCCCTGAACCTTGCTGCATCGCAAGTTACTTTCATTGGCCCTTTTCCATATTTTCCCATCAGGCAGTATTACACCCCATAGCTTCATTCTTAGCACATACTAGAATTATTGGATTCTAGGATAAACCTATGAATTTCTTATAAATTAATCTCTGCTCAGTATTTACTATTTTCCCAAAGCATTTGCTTTTAAAATTATGGAGACAACCAGACATAACTTTGGAAATTCTATTTGAAACAAAGATTAGGTTGGTCTTGAGTTCCTAAATTTGCAGTGACCAAATTTCATTTGATTTAATGAATGATGCAACTGACTTCCAAATTCATAATAGAGTTTCCATCTGATTATTTCTTGGATCTGCATATTACTAATAAGGTACATGAAAGCAAGTTGTCTTAATACTCATTGCCCTCTAATACCATGCCAAAATTAGAAAACACTGGGTGCTCCTTATTGTTTTTATGACTACTTATTAAACCATCTGTTTTTACAGTGTTCTGTTTTGCTTGCCAGTTAGCTGATTGCCTTATGTAAGAGCTGTATCATTATCAACCCAAGTAACGTTCTGCTGTGGGACCACTCTGTTCTCTCTTTATCTGTCTGACTCCATCTTAAAAACGTATAAATTCAGTGCCAAATGCTGTGCTGAGAGAACCTCTCTGACATCAATACTAATGTTATCTGTCATTGTCTGTGTCTACTTCATCTGTGCAAGCTATACCCTGATATAAAACCATCTTATCATATTTATTTTCTTTTTGCTTATATAGTATTCCAGGAAGGAGGCTATCAAATGCTTTCTTAAAATTTGTAGTGCATATTTTAAGTATTTGTTGTTTGAGGCATCTTTAGTGAGTCTTCTATGACTGAAAATGTAATTGAAAACTGGTTAAGATCTACCCTGCTCTTGCTAAGCTTTGTCTTATTCTCTTGAAGATGCTTTTGTAACATATTTGGCTTACCGATTCCGTTGCTGAACTTTTCTCAGGTTGAGGCTCATAATTTACTTAGCCCTTATAACTTAAGAATATTATAGATGAATGTAGTAGGCCTTGTGATTTACTACCATTTCTTTCAACATTTGTATCAAATTCCTTACTATTCATGTAAATCCTCTTGGATTTTTCTGTACTGCTTTTATTAATGTGATTTTTATTGATTTTGCTTCACTTGGAAGAGTTGCGGGCTTGTTGGAGTTTTTAAAAATGTTTTTTTAAAAAGTTTATTTTGGCTGATTTCCTTTTGTTGAGAGAGTTCTGTGTTTTCTCATTTACCCATGCTGAAGGATTGCTTCTCTGGAAACTGTATTTTTTCCAGGGTTTATGAAACAGAAAGGGCTTCAAGATGTCAGTGTTGATGTCCTGTGATGAGTCAAGCCATGCTGAATGTGGAATCTTTACTTCAGTTTGAAAATGCTGCAGTAAATAGCATTACTCTTGGTCTGTTGTGGTCAACTTTCTCTTTTATGTTTCAGAGGTTTGTTTTCTCATGTTTCATCTGCTTTCTTATCACACATAGTTTGTTATCTTTGGTTCTGAGAATTAGGTTCATGGCATATCCAGATAGTCATGTAATTTTTTTCCAATACATATATGGTACCTGATAGCTCTGTTGGGAGAATTACAAATTCTTTCATGGATTTCTTCATAAGGAATTATAATTCATGAGCTCCTGTGCCAGAAACAATTCAGACATCTATGCATCATTCTAGTTTGGAAACTCATGCTATATTTGTACATTTATTCTGAGTTGTTTTCCCAGCCACTGGCTCTGAAGTTCCTCATTAACCTATTTACTGTAGACTTATCTCAATAAGGTGGGGTTGAAGTTTATGTGAAAACAGGAAAAGTTCTTGCCTAGATTCTGTGTTTAGTTCAGATTTGTTTTTTCATTCTTTTTTATTTGTTTGTTAGGTTTGTTTTTTTCTAACCTAAAAAAAGCTCCCCACTGTTAGATTTAGATACTATTACAGGAATAAAGTGAGATGCAGTCAGTCAGCAAATATTTCTTTAAATTAATTATTCTCTCACAGTGTCTTTGGCAGTACGTGTTTGTTTATCTGCATAATTTTTTAAAATATAATTGGAAAAAATATAATTTTTGTAATCAGGAAGTCCTCATATCACAATACGATGTTCTGGTAAGAGGTAGCATGCCTGGTTAGGTGTATCAGCTACCTGGGGTTTGTTTCCAATAGAGCCTAGTTGCATATTCTCTATCATCAAGTTGTGTTTAAGCCTGCAAAATAAACTTTAATCTCTACTTGGTAGGAGTAATCAATGCTGCAAGTTTTATAACTGAAATTTAATCTTTTATTTGAATTTAGAGATAGATCCTACTTTCCTTCCAGCTAGTGACCTCTTAGGGACCTAGCTAGTTGTTATAAACAGAGGTAGACGGAAGAGGTGCTATTACCATAACCATGTGAATTTCAGATATTTTATAACTTTTTCTTAGTACTGTGTTGTTGATATGAACTAGGGGCTTAGTAGCACATGTTTTTGTTTATCTCATCTCTAGTGGCCAATTTGTATTTCATCTACTGCTGTACATGACAAGAATATACTGCCGTGTATTGAATAGGGAGTTAATCCAGAGCAAGTGCAGTTGGAATGAGGCCTTTTCAATACTGTTATGTTCACCATATGGCAAGAAATATTGTTATGCAAATTACAAAGGTATTGTTTTAAGTTAAAGAAGGGCCTTCTTAAAACTCTAGTTCCTTTAAAAAAATTCATCCAGATTCTTAATCCCTGAAAGGCCTTTCAGACCGTTAATCAAGCCATGCTGGCTTTTGCCCTTCACATTTTTCTTCAGACTAATCCACAGAAACAAGCAAATAAATTACACATTAAAATTTATGAGTACAAATTTTTCCTTCCCTCTAACTAATGTGTGTGATTGTCCCTGGAGAAATTCCCTCCTGCATAAGAAATTAAAGCTTTTAAGCAAAGAATAGTTCCACTGTCAGGAAGAAAAACAAAACCATTGCCATAACCACATTACTTTCAAATATTTTATAACGTTGAGTACTATGTCTTCATATGAATGAGGGCTTAGTAGCATATATAACCATAGTTAGCTCCTGAATGTTGCAGCACTATAACACATTATGAAAAAAGAACTCAAGGGTTAAATATCTTTTCTGCCAGCAAGGAGATTTTGTAACGGTTTATTCTTTAAAAAGCTTCAAAAGGAGCAAAACTCTCAAAGCAGCAAGCCTTTCAGTTCTTTTGATCTCCTGGCAGCTGAAGTCAACAACTCCAGAGCCTACCGACGCTTTGGTTTACAATCTAGATGATGAACTGCATTTGCAGGAGATTATCTATTTGTAGGGAATGGACAGACAAACCCGACGCATGACTTCAAAAGGCTGTCTCAGTACAGATATAAATTTTCATCAGTTTCTGAAGACTCAGCAAAACTCGAGGACAGGTTGTTGTTATTTTAGTCAAGAGTAACACTTTGAGGTCAAAATGGACCTTCTGAAAATCACAAAAATGCAGATGTAGGCATTTTAAACTCCTGCTTGATAAGTTGCGATGGTATTGCCACTGAAGGTTACTGCAGCATACTTTTTAACATCATTTTTACATTGGAATGCTTTTCAAAACCAGATTATTTGTGCAGAAAAGTAAAGGCTTTATCTTGGCTTCCAAGAATATATCCAGTGCAGTTATCTGCTACCCTATAAATACACATTTTTGCAAGAGAGAAAGCATAATTGTCTACTGCCAATGGAGCTGATTGTCAGAAGATAGTTATTTTCTTGGGTCACGTCAAGATGAAGCCTTGATTAGTTCTATATTAAGCCAAATTACTTTATTGCATCAAACATTTGAGCCAAGCACGCCTTAGTTTTAGTATAATGTATGTAAAATGTTATCTATATATTGCTAATATGACTTTCCAGTTGCAGAGTGGAAGGACCTGTGAAGGAAGAACCAGCCCACGTTTGATGAAATTTCATCTTGGACTTATCCAACATTTTAAACATGTAAATTTGTTTGTAGGCTCCCAGCAGTAAAAAGCCTCACAAAACAGACAGCAGTGGACTGACAGCCTCTTTGCAATCAACCCATTCAATGTAATTATACCTTACTGTTCCTCAGATAGGTTCGTTCTTCCAAAAGGCAGAACAAAGGGGACTACATTTTATTTGAATTACCTGGAAAACAGCTGTACTGAGATCGGCTGGGTATTATACATAGAATAAATAAAATAAAATAATTTTGAATCTTTATTACAGCATAGGTCAGAGTCAGACCTGCAATAAACTGGGAAGTGGTTTTATTCTATACAGCATAAAAGCAGAAAAGCTCACTTTTTCAGAGTTGTACAACAATAGCATAAAAATACAGTATTAGAAGCTATTAGAAACTTTACCTGTGGGACTTGACTTTTCCAAATTAGGGGGGATTTTAAGGCTGGATTATCAGACGTATTGCACAGATGATTACTTAGTAGACAGACACCAAAGTAGAATGTAGAAGGGAAATGCAATCCATTTGTAATATACCACTCCAATAAGTCTTTAAACTACAGAATTCAGCATGCCACTCCCCCTTTGGTCCTGGTTGCTCAGCACCAGCTTTTCAATTTCAAGCTAAATTTTTTTTTTTTTTTGGTGCAAAGCAGAGTTTTCCCATGTTCCACAATGTTCAGAAGAGAGCCTGCTGTGCTCCAGAAATGAGTGCTGGCACTTTCACTGGGACCATCAAGCTGTACTCATTCTCTGGACATGTTGAAATACTGAAGAGGACACGAAAGACTGTCTTAACTTAGTTCCCGAGCTTTCATCCAGAAAGAGATTTAATGGACCCAAGAGACAGCACAGCTTCATCCTTTTTGGGAGAAAACAGTTTTCAGGAAAAAAAATAGGATTTGTTTTTGAAATAACTCAGTGGCACTTTATAGCAGGTTGGGAGTAAGAAGGTCTTTCACATCATAACAAAAAAAGAAAAAGGTAAGAACAGCCAAAGAGTTAGATAAATCTATTTGACATAGCTACATTCTCAGTTTGAATAGAAAGAGACAGAATTGCGGGTTTGAACAAAAGAAAAAACATGAATACCTACATTTTCTTTCAGTCTTTCCAGATCTGCTTTAAAGATTGAAGAAGTTCAGTAAAGCCACTGAGATTTTGGATGCTTAGTCCAAGCCAAAATTAACAGACAAAATTTTGATACGTAACTCACTACAAGTATTGGAAACAAACATCGTATTTGACCTAAACTGGTACTACTTGTTCTCATACTTTTGGGGAGAAATTGGGGAGTTTGCTATTTTGTTTTGTTTGTTTGTTTGAAAACTTAAATATTAAAATTACCAATGACTGTGGGAGTGGGTACTCATAATAGCAGCTTTTCACGTTTCTCTTGATAAGCTTAATCAAAGTATCTGATTATAACCCTTCCCTTAGCACTTCATGTATTGTCTCCTTGCGAGCACAATAGATGTAATTTCACTCTTTCAGACTGAATTATTTTCATGGTAATTTCATTGCCTTTATCCATCCCACATGTGGTGGTTTTGTATATAAATGTGTCTGACCCGTGGCTTCTAACTCGTAGTATGAAAAAAAGTAGCTTTCAAACATAATAAAAAGGTAGAAGTCATAGAAGAGCTAATAGCAGCAAGTACAGATAAAAGACACAACTTGGACACAACAAAATTGTTAAACAGAAGCTGAGTTAGAGGAGGATTATGAGAGCATACCTGATTACTCTTCAGTGGAAATAATTCTTGTAAACATATCGTATAAGCTAACTCTTGCTAGATTGTTCTACACATCAAATATTTCATTTGCATAAAAGTCTGATGTAAATCAGGTGTCTCTGTGGAAGATAAGAAATTTAATGTGATTCACCTTTGCCTCTCCTATTCAAGTATAACAGCTTTGGAACAAAGTAATGAGATAGATGAAATGTTGAGAGACCCTCCCATTGACTTGAGGCCAACAGAAGCTAGTAGTCCAGATGAAGAAACCTACCGGTAATCATGTAAGAATTCTCAGTGTTACTGCTTGGACATATCCAAGAGAATATCTCTTCTACTATAAACATTGCCTTCTAAAACATAAAGATGATGAAGTAGGGCTGGATAAACAGCAGTATGAAAGTGTGTGGGGGGGTACTACATGGAGGTAACAAAACTGTTTTTACTTGTTTAGCCATTACTCAGCTATGACAAAGGACAGAGAATCTTGCAAATTCAAAATTCAGGGTCTCCTATACAATACACATACAAAACTCCTCTGTGGAGCAGTTGGCCTGTGCTGTTCCCCAACAATGCGAAGCATCACAGCTACTTCGGGGTTCACAGCTAGCACCCGTCTGCTGCACTTAACCATCTGTGTCTGTTCAGTGCTTTCTTTCTCATAAGACAGACACTCACTCACCTGATGATGAGGCTGATGCAGTGGGACAGATATTCTGTCTAGGAACTGGAGACCTGAGTTACCTGTCTACCTTCACTTGGCCGGAATAGAAATATCAAGCATCTCCCACCTTGCTGGTGTGTACCATAAACACTGATATATTTGGTTCTGTCCCGTTGAAACTGTTCTTATGTCAAACACCTAAATGACTTCTGGTCAGAGAGGACTTGAAAACTATGGAGGGTGAAGAACACATATGTGGGCCAGAAGACTCAGGACTTCATTTCTGCTTCACTTTGAGTTAAAAACCAGTGATCTCATTACTTTTGCCCTCCTGGGACTTTTTCCTCCTCCACTGTACTATGCTGTTGCTACTAAATGTTTAAGAGACTGTACAGGGCCTAAATATTTTTCCTCTTATAACTTCTCCTTTCACTGAACAGGTAAGCTACCTTGTCTACTATACTGGTATAGTTGGCCTTACTGCATACCAGGTGGCATATGACTATGAAATACTCAAATTAAGTCAACATTGCATCTAAAATTCCTTCAAGGCTTCAACGACTTGAAAAAAACCAACCCCAGTAAAATGTAATGGTCCATGTTCATACGGCTAGAGTTGGGCATTAAGGGTCTCTGCTAAAGAAAAAAGCATATTTCTCTAATCCAGGTGAGAAATGTCCCTTCATTCTTCCTCAGGTGACATAACAGGAGCTCTTCAGGCTGTTTTAAAAACACCTTGTATTTTGTTTATTTATTATTGTTATCCTTATTTTATATTTTATTTCAGTATGTGTGTTTTGACACTTTTAGAATGATGTTGATGGGGCATGTAAAGGGAAAATTTGAAGTTGTTTCAATGAACTGAACAAGCAGTTGTTACAGGACAGATAGTTCATGATATAAAATCAGTTAACACAAAGTTTTAACATGCTTCAATACACATAACACTATTTGAATGTCATTCATGCAATGTTTGGTTCCTTTTTAAAAGACTTAAAAGTCTGAGTTTAAAAGACTGAGTCAGATTTGAAACTCAGAAAACATACTAGAATACAACTTTAAAGACTTTGTACTAATCAGATAAACAAATCCTCCGTTCCTACGGAGTGACAACTTACTGTATTTTCACAATCATGATAGCAAGCGTACCAAAAAAGTATTCATTATTTTTCCCAAATGCATAACATCTCATAAATGAACTTTTATTTTACCTCAAGCCAAACCTGAATTCCTTGAAAGACCAAGTTCAAATCATCCAGCTTCATCATGCGTCCTGGGTTTCACATAAAGTTTCAGGTCATCTTGAAGCAAAAACCACATGGTGAGACCACCTTGGACTGCAGCAGAAGTAACAAAACCTGCCTTGTTATGGGTTGTGTCCTGTCCCCAGGGGATCCCTTAGCTCCTGATGTCAGCAACAAGCCTGATGATCCTTAACAGGTGGGTGCATTGTGTCTCTGATGTTCCCAATCCTAATTCTCTCACTGCTTTCCCCATGTTTGGTGAGAAAGTCTTCTTGTGCCTGTTTCAGTGGAACCATTTACTGTCCATTTAGGCTTGACAGCTCAACTGTGGGCTGTAGCCAACGCTGCTTGTTGTTTATTCTTGGCCCTTCTCTTTCAGAGGACTTTGGGTAGAGCAGTCCTTGAGACTGCTCTCATGGCCCAGGTGAACATCTAGGTGAGGCTCAGAAATGTCAGGAGGTGTCCCAGAGCCCTTGTAGTCTCCATGTGACAGATGATGGGCTGTCACTATCTAGTACATAGATGGGACTGTTGTCATGGAAACAAAACTACATGGAAATACTAAAAATAAAGCTGTCCAGACAAGCTTGATAGTTTTTAGGCAGAAAACCAAAGTGAGGGAGTGCCATGGATATACTTGGATTTTAGACAGGCATTTGATAAGGAGGCATGTGACAGTCTAGGGAGAAAATTAAATCAGTTTGGCTTAGACAACAATACAATTAGTCCAATCAAAAACTGGCTTGTGAGCTACTGACAATGGAAAATTATAAATAATTCATTAAGGAGTGAGAAATTGGCTGGTGATGTCCCAAAAGAATCAGTACCTGTTTGAAGTCTGGATAAATACATCTGCAAAATTCTATCAAGAATAACAAGTTATTCAAGATACATGTAGAAGAGAGAACAATTCGGACTGATTCACCAAAGTAGAAAATAACTAATATGCATCCCCACACTAATTACTGTGAGCTGTGTATGGGTGCTTATGAAAATACATGATCAAATTTTCCAGCCTTCACAACCCAAACACTTTGGGCTTTTACCTATCAGTGGAAGCTTTTTGCAGATAAGCCTGATTTTACGTCTCCTTCCAGCACAATTAGGATCATAGCTCTAAGAACTGGGCCTTAGTTTTATTGGATGGAGAATCCAAAAATCCTTCACTTCCAATTTTCTCACATTCAGACCTACGTTTCCCAGTATTTCCTTTAATCTCAGCCACAGTAAGTAGCAGCGTAACAGACAGCCGGTGCTGGAGGTCCCTGGGCTAGCATCCAGATACTCACTGAAGAATACACAAAATCATTCTCCATTATCACATAGCTCAATATATGGTGGCAACTTTGTTCAGCTGTGTTAAAAAGCATGATTAAATTAGACTCCTACTAGTAACGTCTATGATAGAAAAAAGTAATTATGCTCTTTTACCTTCTTCATAACAGGAATATTTTTACTATCCAGCCTCCCATGCTGACACCTCAACTGTGGAAAGCACAGTGCTAATAAAGTAAATGGACTGCATATAGAAATATTTGCGATGCCTGTAGTTACCCAGTCCCTGACTGTGCTATTAGTCATTTAAGCCATCCAACTTTTGCAAACATTAACTTCAAGTAAACACCAGCGGCTAAACTCATAAATATGTCAGCAGTCAAGGCTTGTTTACATTTGAAAATGTGGTGAAATAGCCAGAATAACTGTTCCATTGTAAATCCTCAAATGGACACTATTTTCTGAGACAGCTATTTCACTTAATTTCTGAAGATAGACAACCTCTGAGTCATCAGAACTATCTCCCCTCTCACTGAGCAGGGTTTTCAGATAACTAGTTTTATTTTAGATCTCTTCCTCACAGTCTGATTTATCTATTATTCAAGTAACTACATTTTCCTCTGTCCTTGAATTATTTAAACTGCTGTGCATCCAGACAAACACACTTTCCCAGCTCTCCAGTGAGATTCTATTATAAGCAGATATTTGTGTCTAATCACATGCATTAGTGAACATAAAGACTTAATAAGTCTAACATTATGATATTTCTTGGATGCAAAACCCCATCAATACTATTTATAAAATACAGCTTTCACTTTACATTTTACATGCTAATAACTTTTTTTTGTTAAGGAACCAATCTGGCTATGCTAAGTACATATTCTGCCCAAAATTAACCTATGGAACCTCAGACTGAAGACAAAATTAATATTTGTAATTTAAAACTACCACCTTAATCAGAATATTATTGTGTTATTATCCTAATACTCAATAATGCATGTCTTGTAGATAATTTAAATATGAATCAATGCCCAAGAATAACTGATTCCCTTGAGATCAAATAAATTAAGGATTGAAAGTTGCAAATAAAATCTATTTATTTCAAATTAAAGCAGCAGCAGCAAGTTTAAAGAGGGTTCGATTTGAGACTATTCTGCAATTGTAACGCCAGGAAAATTAGCTTAGAAAGCCTCAATAAGATATTAAAGTAACCTGTTGTAAAGCAGTTGTCCAGAAAGTATTGACAGCACTGTGTCAAAGGTTTAATTGGCTGCAAAACATACTTGAGAAGCTCAGTTTCGCTATGTTGATAGCATAAGAGAGAGCATCCTAACTGCAAAATATACGAGAGTGGTTTGGCACTACAGCTGCACAGAGTGTTGTGCCAAAGTCTCTACGGTGAGAGAGAGAGGGGCACCTGGGCAGAGTCGAGGTGGATATATTCAAAATTATAATGCAGAATGCCCACTCCAGAAACTACAAAAACCCCAGAAGCAGGGGGTTTGTACTCCAAAAGGCAGGTTTCAGCTGCTGTGAATGTCTTTAAAAGACTGGGGAGCCTCCATCTCTGCCTTTGCCACTGGGAGAGGAATCGCCGGGGCTCAGAGCTACCCAACGCCCATCCATCTGTCCTGTGTGACCTGCAGGCAAGCGGACAAGGAGCATCCTGCTCAGCCCACCCTCCTCCAAACCCACCTTGCGCAAACTGTCTGCCTCTTATGAGACTTAATTTTCCTCGTGAGCTCTGAAACTTTAAAGGCTATCGCGCTGAATCAATCTCGTACGGTTAGGTGGCAAATTCTTAATATGGTAATTTGTAATTCAGGTTACCCGACACTGCACACAGATAGATTAGACTCTACAGTAACTAATTCTCGCTATCTGCAAATTGATCACTGAAGACACATGCTGTAGTTTCTCCTCTTTACTAAAGTGACAAAATTTTACACTTTTTAAAATAAATTAAGGAAAGACTGGACATTAATGCACTCAGAGAAATGCTCACTAGTTGTTTGCTTTCTTTAGGAAGTCTTCCTGTAACAAAATCTATACTCATACAATCATGAACAGAAAATACAAAGCCATATAATGTAAATTTGTGATTTTAAGTTGAAAGAGAAGTCATGAATTTTATCCTA
>NW_010123046.1:54172-85833 GCF_000699245.1 Pterocles gutturalis
CCAGAGCTCTAATCTGCTTGGAAAATTTGTCAACATATTGAGAAGAATAAAAAGAAATAAATCATATATCCTAAAACACTCGAATTGTGGAATACCTGAACCATGAGAGACCTGTACAGTGATGCACACTTCTACAGGCATTATACCTCTGTTAAGGGTTAAGTGTGAAGTAAGTTACGCTAAAAATTATCACAGTCTCAGCAGGGTATAAACCAAGAAAAAAAAATATTGCTTTCAGCTTGCCTCCTCCTGGTTTCATGCCACATACATGCTGCGGCACTCAGTGAACTGAAGCCGTGGTATCGCCCTGAGAGAGCACAGGGCAATCACAAACCCAAGCAGCACGTGTCCCTCCCACAGCTCTGTGCGTCGCAGCCGTTTTGCTGGCCATGCTGAGCTGCTTCCCACGGGTCTCTGAGTTGCTTCCTCAACTACCCAGCTCCACACTGGTCAGAAAAGAGAGAAAGCTCTAAAAACCTACTTTCTAGTATATGTCCAGTAAATAATGAAGTGTTTTAGCTGGTATCTTTGCTGACCAGGCTGGGACAGCATCTTTGATTTGTAGGAAAAGGAATAGTGGAAAGGAGGCTGAATCCATTGAAGTGAGCAGAAAGCTCAGCTTCAATCACTTTTTTTTTGTGGCAGAACTTTCTGCTTTCACACATCTATTGATAACTGCAGTTTTGACTGCACTTTCCTGCATTACTCCTTTACAATTACATGTGTGATTCAAATGCTGTTTGTTGTTTCACACCACCACAGTATGTGTGATGAATATTTTGGAACCTGAGACTAGAATACCTCGGTGCTTATTGCTCAGGATAATAGCATTCAAATATCAAGGCTTTTTGTACAGTTAGATGTATACACTAATAGAGAGTCTTCATCCTTTCACTTGAAATCAATGATGGGGCACTATTCAGAGGTCCTTTCAACCCCAAAAAAATCCCTCTTGTGCTATTGGTAAGTTGGATCGCTGATGTCTCCATGTGGTTTCAGTGAACCATGGCATCAAGCATACTGTTTATTCAGAGAGCCTGATTTAAGCTCTTTTTGTACATTCCATACATCTTCATGGCAGATGCATCTTGGCATATAAGTAAAGTACACATTTGGATACTGAGAGTAAAGAGAAATGTTAGAATAAAGGATTTATGGATTATACTTAGAAGCTAGTACTCCACGAAAATGAAAAAGAAGTCTTAGAGACTGCTAGTAACACAGTTCATTTCAGAAGTCATTTGTTTGGCAAAGGCTTTCAAATTATAAATGAAGTTATAAATATTATAAATGGAGTAACTGCCTCAGTAGCCGAACAAATTAACACAAAATGTTCATGAATCCTGTGATACTATAAATATGGGTAGCCATAAGCTTGTACCAAACCTTCTACATTCTGATACATATTTACTGCTCTTAAGTAATTCAACTTATAGTGAAATTTCAGTTTTTCCTTATGATTGGAAAGAACAGACTTTCTGAGCCTGAGATAAAACAGTGATGCTTCTTCCTACTCAAAAACTTCTAGTAAACATTGTCTGTAATGACAGTTTTGTAGCAGCCTCAACTCACATTTTAAAGATTCATATCTTAGTATAAAACATCACCTTGAGACCTCAAAATATGCAATGATTTTTAAAAAAAATTGATCAAGATTTAAAATATACGTGGTTTTGCTATATTTATTATACCAGAAAGTTGTTCCAAACCACAGTGCTTTGATGGATAAAACTCATCCTGACTTCCAGCCTACCTGTATTCCTAGACAGTCTGGATCCATTATCTGCCTTGCCAATTAGATTAAGTAGTTCTTACAGCACTTTGTTTTTTTCCCAACTCTGATATATTTCCAAACCCATGATATTTGCTCTCAGCCTTTCCTTCAGTTAGTTAAGCTGAATCTTTTAGACTCTTCTTTTCCCTGTTAGTTGCTTGTTTTTTTTTCATGGAGAAAAGAACATGGGTGATTAAATTTGCCTGCAATATTGCATCAGAGTCCCGGCCGTGCCTTGTACAAGGTCATTAAAACTATTCTGTCTCTAAAGAACGTACCCAGCCTACAGCAATCCTACTACTGCCTTTCATTTCTGATGGGCGTACCATAACAATGGATCAAGGTCGTTCTCTGATCAACTAATTTATTTTTATTTCAGTGCAGAGGACATACACAGCAACAGCCACGAACTAGTTTGTATTATCCATATTATCTATGTATAGTGCACATTCTCATTGCATTAACTTTCCTCCCAGATTTGCCACTTCAGCACTGAAAAAAAAAACCAAAAAAACAGTAAAAAACCTGAGGACCACACTGATAACTGCAGCCAGACTACACAGAAGTCCAGTGCAGACTAAAGGTTGACTGTGCACAAGAAGGTAACCAAAGGAATGTTATTTAGAGAAAAAGTCACAACATGCATATTATTATGGTGTTTTATCCTTTTATCCTACACACATTATTGTACATATAATAACATAATGTAATTGTAATCCCACAAAAGCATACAAATGTAAATAAACTGCAAGATATGAAAAAAATTAATGTGCTAAATATTAACATACCAAATCCACAGACCTGGATTCAAAGGTGTTCAAATTTTTTTTTTAGAAATACAAGTAATTCAGTGCTATGTATTATAGTGCGTGAGAATTTCAGAGGAAAGTGCTATTTAATGCAGCAAAATAATCCATTCCTTTATAATTAGGAAAACATTTTGAAATTACCTTCCTTTATGCCATGAGCAGTCATGAGTCTAAAAATAAATGCATTTTGGCTTTCTAAGCAAATTATGCCCTCATCTTAGAACACAAAGTGATGTAAGTCAGCCTGTAGTTCTCATGAACTTGTGCGATACTCTGAGGTATGTGTATCCAGCATGGCAGAAACAGGTTTAATTTCAATAAATATTATTGTTTTCATTGACATTTTCAAAAACCTTGAAAGGTTTTGTGTCCCGATTAGGCCATTTTAGGAGAAAAGCTAAAAGTCTGGGCCTTAACATTGCCTGAAAACTCTCTTTATCAGTGTCCATGTTACTAGCGGTAATCCAACTAGAGAGTTCACTGTTGAACTAAAGAAGAAAAACAAATATTTCTATTTTAAGAGAGACATGAACCTCATTGGAATTAGAATACACTGGAAATGTAACCCCTGAAGTGTCAGGAGTCTTTTCAATGGTTTTCTGAAGTTTCAGTGGAGCTGCATGTCCAAGTAAATTTACTGATATTGCAATTCCGTCAAGCCCATTTGGCCTAAAATCCATGTTCCAGGTGTATTTTTTGCCAAAAGGGTAGCAGGTGATAATTAACACCTGAAGCAAAGTTTCAAACCTGAAAACGCTCAAAAGTCTCCTGTCAAGTAGGCTTGCAGCCAACTGCACATTAATTTTAGCAGATAAGAATGAACATAAGTCTGAATTTTCACCAAGTACCTGTAGTTCTGCTCTGTATTTTACATTCCTCCTACAATGTAAAAAGAATGGTTTGCTTAAGTGCCTCAATCAAACTGAAACAAAAAGGTTTAATAATCTTGCAGTGGTGAAGATGACAGTGTTATGAAATACTAGTGCTGTGTGTTAAAAATCAAAAAAACTATCAACTCTTCCCACCCCAGGAAACACAGACATTAGTGATGAGACATTCCTTTGAATCAGCAACTGTCATTGCTGTGAAACTTAATTTCAATTTATTAATTATTATGCTGAAAATAGAGAATCCTGATTCGTAATCTGTGCTGCCTGTTTCAAGCTGAGCAGCTTACTTTTTCCTACTGGAAAATCTTTCCTCATTGCTTGTGACGTCTACGTTCCAAAACAGTAATATATGGGCAACAATTTGCCCTAACCAGTTTTATTTCTGAGGTATCTGTAATACCATCCAGCTCACCCTTCCCAGGGTTTTTTAACTGCATCCAATGAACAGTTAAGCAATAGCACATTTTGCAATTATTCCTTTCTAGGCTGTTGCTCTAAAGACAGACATGGAAGATTGGAGAGCCAGGGAGGATGGAAAAGGAAGAAAATGAGGAGAGCCTTCATGGAAACACGATTGCTCATGTGCACCGTGTGTGAACTATGGCACAGAATGAATGAATCAAATTTTGACTTGCCATATTATACTTCATCAAGAGGCATCACACTCTACAAAGAGTGGCCTTGGAGGAAACAGTACATTGATTCATCATAACAGAGCGACTGGGGCAGTGCAGTGAGAAGCAAAAGGAATTAGGAAGTTCTGCTAAGGACCCAGAGTGGCTCTGGCTCCTGCTGTCATTATCCTCCAGGAAGAGTATCTCCATGCTCTGCATGGTGATTCAGGATCCAGTGTTTGCTATGGTCCCATTTTACAGGTATGGAGACTGAGTTCTGGAAAAAAATGAAGAATTTGCTCACAAACTTGACCCGTTCCTCAAAATCTTCCTTATGCCTCGTTCTGCTCCTCACTTTCCAAAAAACCTCATTTACTTATTCCAAGAGAAAACTGATGAATTCTGGTATGTTTTTCCATGTATGCTCAACTCACCATCTTTAGCCATCTTTCCTGTGTTTCTCCCTAGACTCCAGTTAGTGACCTCAGTAAATAGACCCTCCTGCCTCTCTAACGGTTTCTTTTGTATGTTCTTCTGTGGATCCTTGTCTTTTTTTCATCCCTTTTTGGGGATCTCCTACAGCTCTATCTTTTCCGTGTACATCTTCTCTAATTAAATGTCATCTACAAACAAATTCTCCCTCTGATTCCATGCCTCACTTCTGCCCCTGTATTCTCTCCCTGTGGACGGAATTCCTGTGTCTGAGTGTAGATATTTATTTTTGAACCACGCACTGTAGGCTCTCTGAGTAGTCTGAAAATCAAGCCAACAATATTTAAAGAACTATAGGGTGCAATTAATCCAACTGTTAAAGAACATCTCTAAAATAAGGCTGCTGCATGATGATCTAACTGTGCTTCTTTCCTTTCACTATAAAGGGAAATATCTACATTGTAGCTATATAAAGTTAGGTGGAATAAATCCTACTCTTTTGTCCAACCTAAATCCTTGTCTAACACTTCTTTGCAGACATTTGGGCTCAACATAGCTAATGTAAAACTAATATTCTCCATAGTATTTCTTCTGCTCATTTCTTGTGGACAGAACTGTCAAGCATCTGATCACACAGGACCTGTGAGTTCTTGAAGAACCTTTAGTTCTTGAAGTCATCACACTCAGTCTTACAGCATCTTTCCATCTGACATCTCTAAAATACACCATTTCTGATTAATTCATTGAGCTCAAACTGTTATCCAGGCTCTAATCTCATGAACATGCCATGCTTTCTTGGGCCTGAGTAAATCCCATGTCTCCCCTATATACCCAGAAGACCTTTGCAATGATGATTTTCCAAGTCGGTTGCTTTATCCATGCGATTAGTCTCCCTCTCTCTCTCTCTCTCTCTGAGATTCCTCTTCTCTTTCATATCGAAGAAAGACTTTTGAGGACCTTCCCAGCCAATAACAGCTTTTTTTTCTTCTGATTTGGCTCTGAAGCCAGCTTCAGGCTTTATTCAGAGCACGTGGCTAGCTTTTACCTGGCTAGATTTTCAAAAAGCAGCTTTATCCTTCCTTTCCAGACTCTGCTAATGTTTGAGAGCAACCTCTTACAAATATGTGCAAAACTTCCCAATCTGTCTTTAAACTCTTTTCTAAACTTTCCTTTTCCATAATGCTTCTACAGCCCCTTGGCTAGTTTGGTCATTTCCTGGGCCAACTGTCCCCTCTCCTGCTGACAAGCACTTATGTGACTTTTATTGATCTGCTTCCTCTTCTTGCACATTAGACTCTAAGTTCTCAGGGCTCTGACCATGTTTTTGTTCTGTTTTCTGTACAGCTCCTAAAACACCAGGGTCCCAGCACATGTGTTCAAGTAGAACCACATTATCTCCTCTAGCTCAGCAAATGTGCCAGCTTTCAGAAAATTTTCACGCTGGAAAGATTCAACAGATGTGAGGATTTTGACCAAAAAAGTATCTACACCACACCAGAACTGATTTATTTGTATTTGTTTTTTTTCCCAGCAGAAAATAAGTTGCACTTACAGAGCATAAGAGACTGTCAATTTAGAGCACAGTTATAAAAGTATAAATGATTTGTCCTAAGGCAATAGGCATCAAGGGAAAGGAGGTTTAAATGTTCATGTAACTGTCAGGCACAGAGGAAGGAAAAGAAACCCCACAAGTTTATTTAATTATTTTTACTTGGATTTATTTTACATTCTTGATTAACCAAATCCAATAACAATAAGAAGGTGCTCTGAATATTTTGCAGCTGGCTCGGAGGTATAGGGATGATTTTTCAGGTGGATTTTCTAATTTCCCTTGTGGAAATTATGCTTTTAGTGCATAGCCCAATGAAGCAAAACAAAGACAGTGACAGATGCTCTTAAAGTGTTAAGTGGACAAATGGCATTTATAACACAATAGACACTCAATGTTATTTATCAGAAGCTGTACAAAAGCTGTCATTCAACCTTACTTTGGGGAGCTGGAGTCCCACTTTCCTCTTCTGTTGTAAGGCAGCAATTAGTTCTGAAAAATGTAAAGTCCTCACACAAGATCATTAAGGTGCTACATAAGTGGTTAGCAATAATTGCTGAAAGGCTAGTAAAATGTACTAATTAAAGGTGAACTGAACAATGTAAAAAAACCCAGCTATCCATTGCATAGCTAGCTCCAACTATTCAAAGCACTGGTTCAAACAAAAAAAATGTTAGTAGAAGGCTAAAAGGAAGTATCTGTCATATTGGCACACAGGAGACACTGTGCTTTGCTCCTTCCTCTGTCTACTTCAGAAGCACTATGCTTTGGTCACTCCGGCTTATTTCTCCTCCTGGGCTACTCATAAAGGCCTCATGACTGAGCAGACTGTGTTTGCTAGTGATTTCTCTTTCCTTTGGTTCTGCAACATGTTTATACAGGTACGATGATGCTTTCAACCTCATTACATCCACTTCATCACAAGACTTATTCAAAACAAGATGAATTCAAAAGAAGGAGGCATCCTGTTCTCCTTCACAAATGAAACACAGATGATAAACTGAAGTGATTATAAGATGAAGGCTAGTGTACAGAAGAAATCAAATAAAATTCCTCTGAAAAGAAATCAAAAGATATTAAGGCAACAATTGTAAGGCAGCAAAATATAGAACTAAAATAACCTTGGGAGGGAAATCACAAAGAGGAAGTATCTACTCTTTTTTAAATGTTTAAGCTAATTTAGAAGTAAGAATACTAAAATGCTCCAGTCATGAGGACAGAGTCATTGCATGTTGACACAGTGGCATAGGTTTACAGTTACCCTAATACACTAGATGCCATTTTCAGATTTAACTTGTTTGGATTTTTCCTCACAGTAATTTTTACCTTTCTGCGCTCTTAAAGCCTAAATAGGTAGTAGTAAATGTTTTTGTCACACATACAAGGTCCATGTTCTCAAACTTAGCATATCTTTAATTGTAGTTTCAGCAGAAGTAATAATGTGAGCATCAGTGCTTTAAGAGTCCTACAAGAGATGTAAAAAAGTGCATAAATTCAAAGAGAACTGAATGGGAAGGCAAATTTGGTTCTGATATGAATAGAAGGACAATCATTTTCAAAGAGGAAAATCAGTTACAACTATTAGAAATGGAAGGCCACCTTCCAAATCTAGTAGCTCAGACAGAAAGACTGAGATTTATTTAATTTTTGTAAAGTAGTGTAATTATCCCACTCTGTTTTGTTATTACCCTTTTTGTTGTTCTCCTTGTCCACATACAAGTACTGAAATCTAACTAAATTCCCTGGATGCTGAGAACCAGTTTGAATCTGGAGACATCAGCCCAGCTCTGAGCTGAGCTGCAAAACAGCTGGGGAGATGGTAAGCAGGGACTACACAGAGGTGGTGGTGAGAACCACACAGTGCAGCAGTAGCTTGAGGACACCTCAATCATGAAGAGAAAACATCATTTACACCCTTCTGACCTTCTGTGCAAATACCACTCGGCTATTGTTGCTTCTTGTCTTGTGTATCGACACTGTGGCCCTCTGGAAAAATCAGAGCCAAGGAGATTGCTGGGATTCAAATTGTGAGCTTGAGCCCAAACTCTGTTTTGAATTAAGAGTTTGTTCCTGCAGGTCAGGATCAAGTTCACATTAATTTGAGGGAATGATCAAGGAGGAAGGGGCCCCCATGGTGCCTAGATGTTGTGTACCAAGTGCCTAAGGATTAGACAGGCACCCAGCAGGGAAAGACCTACACATCCATTTATCTCTCCTGTGGCAAAGACACTTTAAGGTGCAAGGGCAAAAACTCAGGATGCCTTCGGGAACCAAAAGGACCAAGAAGTTAGGCAGTTTCTTGGTGGACCACCCACTAATGCATCGATGCATGAATGGCATCCAAGGTCCTTTTGGAGATACACCATCACTGAAGCAAGGAACCAAAAGATTAAATGATGCCTAGATGAAATGCAACTGTCAGGTCCCCAGCCGCAGATTCTAGTGCTGGAAACCTTCCCAGCATGCAAAAGCAAAGCCTGAAACTATAGAAGTATACCAAACGTACCAGTAAGACGTAGCAGGTGGCAAGTCTCAGTTTGTTTTGCCCCACTCTTTCAACTCTTCTTACCTGTAGTCCTCTCGTACTTTATGTAGATGTTTCTTTTTTTAAAAAACCTCATATAAGTAGCTTCTGAGCAGAGCCCACACTGGCATCCCTGAGACTGTAGCAGGCTACATGTGAATTCGGTTCTTTAATATTATCTTTATGAAGTAGAGTGGCAGGAGGCCAGCAATTGCTAATTGGGGGACAATAGAGCTAATTACAGCGAACTGCAAGCTGAACAGTCACCAGACAACAAAAATTCTCTTTCATTATGGCTGAGTCCCATCCTGAATTTCATTTCCATTCCATCTGTTCTGAACAGCAAAAGTTGGAGCACAACAAAATAATTTCCAAGGCAGTTCCTGGAGAACCAGTTCACAGGCTTTTCTCAGCTGTGGTCTCCTACATGGGTACACAGCAGCCAGGGTTTACAGTGCTCTACATAAACCCAACTGATATCCTGGTTTACTACCCAGGACAACTCTCCTGCACTGTTGTGGAGACACTTCCTTTTCAAGTTTTAAAGATTAACAAGTTACACTTGCATGACCCTTTCTGAGCTGATCTCCAAGCACTAAAGGTGCTGCCAAACTAAGTCAAAACTATAGGTGGGCTGCTAGGCAGAGCTCTACACCATGTTTTTGAGGGAAAGAAATGTTAGGTAAATGTCATATTCCCTGAGGTCTCAACTGGGATTGTGGGACTAGCTAAGGACTGAGTTTACTCTTGTTACATGGTAGAGTTTTATCAAGGTTCATCCTAGTTATCCAGATCTGACCCAGCTTCCCATTGTCTATTGTAAAATGAGCCTGGCACATGCCAACTATTTCTGCTTTAACATATATATTACAGACACAAAAGGTTCTTTCATTATACATACAAAATAATTTTTAAGTGTAGCATTGTTGAAATATAGCACATTAAATTAAACACTAGAAAGAGAACTATTGGTCTCTCTATACCACTAAGTTTTTTTCTGGAAGAATCCAGCAGTTACAACTGATTAAAAAAAAAAGTCTCTAGAAAGTCAGGCATACTCTAATTCTCAGTGTTATAAGAGGATAAAACTAATGAGCTATGATAGCAATACCTTTTCTGTCCTAAACGAAGCATGGGATCAGAATAATAAAGTTATACCTTGGGCCCATCAGCGCAGAAAGCACAGCTGGGGTGGGCTGGAGCCCTCCACCATAATCCAGTCCCTCCCTCAGCTCAGAGCAGGCGCCACAGCAACCCTGCAGAGATGCTGGCTGAATATCCTGATGCTCCCTGTCACCAATTTGCAAACTTCTTTTTCACAATTTCTGGCTCCAACACTCGAGAGCTGGTCCCATATGTGATAGTCTAGAGGATCAGACTTACTCTAGACTAGTTTAAAATTCCACAGGACTCTAGAAACACATGCTGTCTGTTGCAATGAGCCTTCAGAGCCAGAAAGGCATCACTCAGTTTTCAGCAGAACACTTCTAAACAGACACATCTCTGCTTGGTTTCCTTCCTCTTGCTGCCTTGATTCTTCTCTTGAGGTCTCATGAGGGACGTTTGCACCACTTTATACCGACAGAGTAAAGTAAAAAAAACTTTGTGAATCCCAGAAGTAACACTCAATATCTCTGGGTGATCAGATTCTTGTCATGCATGTACCCATTTAAAACCAGTGATCCACTGGTTGCAATGGGACTATTGGCTCAATGAAACCTATGAGAATGACTATTTGAGACCATTTATATTAAAAAACTAATGGGAATGAAGGCACATTCACTGTCTTTGCTGTCTGTCAGGCTGGCAGTCATAAACTATGTAACTGACCTTATAACATTTCACCAAATAATGTCCTCATGACCACTTAAATTTTGGAACATGAATCAGTGATTTGGGAGGAAACTGAGTATTCAGTAAGACCTGATTCGGGACATTGATCTTTACAAGATTAATATGGCAACCTCACTCTTTTTGGAAATTAAATGGAAATAGCAGGATTCAATATCACTTTCAAAAATAATTCAAAATTTACCACCATCTGGAGATGGGTGACAGGCCCCTGGGAAACAGGACACTGCTTAATGCACTAACAGTGGGCACTGAAGCAGTTGCAAAATTTTTTTATGACTTTTTTTCTCATATTGGACATCAGTGTTATAAATCCCTGTGGTATTCTGCATGGTATCCCTGTGGTATTTTCACATTCAGTGCCCTCTAGGCAGGAAATCCAATTTTTCTGGAAAGTTTTCATTTACCTTTCCAAGCAGACAGGCCACAGGACACATTTTAGTTTAAATAGTGTGGGCAGAACTTCGCTAATGGAAGACTGCTCTCATTATTTCAAATGTTATTCCAGGTGAATTGAATCATTCAATAGGAAATTTTGCATTTGTTTTCCTCCTTTTCCTGTGCTTCTATGACAGGAAATGGCCATACTGCCAGGATAGAAGATAACATCTGGAAAACAGAGCAAAAAAGGGAAAAAACGCTGCAGGTTGGGTTAGTAGTCTTGGTCTTATGAAAATTGAATCAAAACATCCCTCCATTACAGAGAAGTACAATGAAGTATCATTCTCTACATTTTTAAAGCTACTGCTATATCTAGGTAAAAAAGGAATAAATTACTGGGTTTATTTTTCTGTGTAGCAGAAACTAGATTAAACACTTTACTAAAAGAACTAGATTGCAAATTTAATCAAGAATCAAAAGGCTTGTCTTCACTGAGCAAAACAAACTTTTTTTTTTTGTGTTTTGGGTTAATGAGTGCATACGAGGTATTCAAAGATGAAAAACACAGTTAAAATATGGCACTTTCATCTTGGCAGAAGCCTGTTAGTGCAGGGGCAGAGGGCTGACCTTGGCCAGTTCACCTCTTAGTAAAATTAAGGTTTTTTTCTTTACCATTCTCCCTTAGGATAGCACCCATTACTTATAGACAATTAAAAGCCATGAAGACATTTACAGAAAAGCAGCTTAGTTGCTTTTGAATAATCCACTATGTTTCCAGTGCATCTTTAGGAACTTAACTGCATATGCTGGGATTGAATCCTCTCTAAAATACCTATATAGATTAATCACATCAATAAACGGGAAATATAGAGGTAAATGCAGCTTAGAATCCATGACAAGAGATTTAAAGAACATGTTTGACTCTTTTCTGTTTTCACAGGGCTCATGCTCAGGCTCAGTGGTATGAAACAAGTGAATGTAATGATAATAATAACACTCACAGATTCTCTTCTAGCTTCCCACAGCCTGGAAAAGGAAAATAAAGTAACCCAAGATGGGTTTATATATGATTTGCTCGTACTGAGAGATGTGTCATGGGACTTGGCAAACTTTCTCAGGTCACAGGCTTTGCTACCCCAGTGCAATGCAAGCAGTGTAACCGGCTGAAGTAAAAATAATAATTTCCTATCCTTTAATCATAAAAATTTCCTCAATAGACAATAGATAAGTCCCTCAACATATTATAGAGCATTGGCTGCAATTTGGATTAGTTAAACCCATACAGTAAGGAGGCACACAACTCAGTGGTTTTTAGGATGAATTTGCATTTCCAAGGACAGCCTCAGATTATGCCTTTCGCTTCCATAAACCAGAGAGGACTGGCAGATGCTGTCCAGGCACATAGTAAGTACTTCCTTAGTAATGTCATCCCTACCTTGGGGCTCTGCTGATCTAGTTTCTAAACTGAAGCAGGAAAAAACACCTGGAATATTTTGGAGTTTAGGCTACTGTTTGAATTAAAATCCCATTGGGATGCTGAAGGTAGTCTGTCCCAGTATTGTCTCTGAGATCCTTTCCCACTTTGAGAAGATAATCATTAGTGTAATGTCCTCACTGGGGTTTAAAGAAAGGTTGGGATTGCAGCTGCTTGCAAGCCATGGAGAATTGAAGGCTGGGAAAGTTCGTCTAGGCTTTAATTACAGATAAAATACTGCTAGCATTTAGAAGATATTTAACAAGTTTAGTAGATGAGTATTTCTAGGCTTTTTTTTTTCTTTCTTTCTAACAACTACTAAGTATTTCAAAAGCAGCAAGATCAGTCTGGCCTGCATGTAAGAGTGCAATGACAGCTCTGTTAATCATCCAGAAATCATCTGCTGGGACAGTGTGATAAATAACAGGCAAACTACCCAGCCAGTTCTTGGAAGCAGAGCCCCTGCTTTGGAACAGTGTGAAACCACAAATACTATCCATGTGCAAACAAATGTGACTTACAGTTTATCATTTATATTCGAGCTGCCCTGAAAATGTCTTTCCTCTTCCTGAATCATTAACTTGTCTGAAAAAAATAGAATCAGACACATATTAGAGGAGGTCAATAGAAGAAAAGCAAATGACAAAAATTAAACAAAACAATAGACTATGTTATGTTTCCATGGAAAGGCAGCAAAGGAAAAAAGAAAGGCCAAAAAAAGAACTATGAAAGGATTCAACAGAACATAACCAATATTTCAGTAAACGGTGGCATGTTTCTCTTCCCTTTGAAAATATTTCTCATGTGTCAATAGTTACAGGTCTTACCATAGGCAAGCTCGGGTGAGCTCACTACTGAGGGCATCTCCTCCCTCCTCCTTACACATGGATGTATTTATTTTGCAAGTTATTTTGAAGATGGCTTCTTTTTCATTTCCTAAGGCCTCCTCTGCGTGTTCAGAATTACGCTAACCAAAGAGAAAAAGATGGTTATTGCCTACTTACACAAGTGACAGAGGATTGCTACTGTTATTACACCCAGAGCCTGTGTTTGCAGCATATCCCCCTCACAGCTCCGAAGCCTCTCAAATCTGAGAGCTCTTCCAAGGAGGTGTTTAGCTTGCCATTATTTTTAGAGATATGGCTGAGTGAAAAAAGCTAAGTGGATGCTTATTTTAATATGGAAGCCTTGACAAACAATCTAAAGCAGCTTTTCACAAAATATATTACCCCAGTAATTGCAGAAGTGATAAGTAGTCTGTAGCTGAGAATGTAGCGTCAGTGGGCAAACACAACAGACAACTGTTGAACATGTGCTGTTGGAAGAATGTGAAAATAGGACCTGACATGACAGCTTTTACTCTATGGTAAAAGTTCAAGGTATAGGCTCATGCTTCCCGGTCTGATTACACACAGAAATCCGTTTTTGCAGTGTGCTGCTTTGTCTTTGTATGTGGCATTAACACAATTGCATTTCGAAGAAGCAGAGCTCAGTTTGCATTTTTTCCACATGCACTCAGTTTTGGGGGCTATTTTTACCAAGTATTAAAGCCATAAAATAAACATGATTCTAAATATTTGTAAAAGATTTTTTTTTCCCATGCTGCATTTATATATATACTTTTACATTTGATTTCCATTCTGCTGGTTTCCATTCAGAAAAGGAGCTAAAAGGGAGAGAGAATGATAAAAAGCAGATATCATACGGATGGTGATTTTCTTGCATTTTACTTTTGTTTGTTGGATATGCAGAAATAACTCTGGAAATAAAGATATATCCTCCTTTAGAAATTTAAATTAAAAAAAAAAAAAAAAAACAAACCAGCATGCAAGTTTGTACAGAGGTGATGCTTATTTTTTCTGGGTTGTTTTCAAAAGGGTAAATGAGGTGGACTTCATCCACTATTCTGATAACATACACATTCGTCCTGAAAAAGTGCAAATAGAATGCATGTTAGAAGATCAGGAAAAAGGTCATAACCATGGGAGTTATGTCTAGCTTTAGTCTGAAAACCCATCCACAAAAGTATCTCTGACGTAGTGTTTGCAAAGGTTGTAACTCCAGCCTGGAGACTGGGGACCAGCCCCTGGTAATGGGTCATAGCCCCACTGAAGTCAGAAATGCTTCCTCAATTTACACAGGCTGTCCTTTCATTTAGAGACACTTGGAAAATATATACTTCTTAAGTAAAATGACCTAAATACACAGGCCTGGAAAGCCCTTTACAGAGGGGAGGAATATTACTCTCTGATCCATGAAAACTCTCCAAGACTAAATCAAACAGCTGCTCTGAGACATTCATTGTCTAAAAGGATGAGTGTGGCTCTAATAGATAGCAGTATAAATTATCTTATATTCTAGATGGGATATTTGAATTGATAATAAATGTAGCTAAACCACAAATTCTTCTCTGGGTGCAGGATTATGCGTAGCAATTGCTGTATGAACTTAATTATCAGAGTGATTTAATTTAATTGCTCTTCTCAGCAGAGCAGCCTTCAGACTCCAGGATTTTGTCGCCACAGAAAGTGAGAAAGTCTTTTCTGGTGTAGCACGGGAAGTGATTGCTTCTCAGTGCTGTGGGAATCCTCACATAAACATATTTTTGTTATATCTGGGGACTGACACTGGTACGTCTGGTTTCTGTTAAATGAGAACTTTTATACCGTCAAAACACAGCCACAGCCACATCCATTAGCAAACCCATGATTTTCTCTGTTTCCTCATTCTAGTGCTCTCGCCACTGGCCACCGCTTCAGATTGGTGAGTGTCACTGCCCTGCCACACTGTGCCACCCGCCAGCATGCACCATGGGAAGTGGCCATGGCCACTGGCACCTGCTCTGGGCTGCATTGAAGATCATCTAATGTAAGAAGAAACAAGAGGTTAAAAAAAATCCCTTCTGTGTTAAACTGACCTTGAAACACTACTACGCATCTCTATTTCAGACTTTTAAAATCTGCATTAGCTATGAGAAGTGTGGCAGACAGCACTGATACTGATGATTAACAGCACTTTTGCTCTTTCTCTGGAAGCACTGCACTCTTTTGGTAAATGATTTCCAAACAGGGTTAGATTTTTACCTGTCTTCTTGTAGCCAATATTCTCTAATGAGTATTTTGCTGAATATCTATCAGTGTATGTATGTATGGCTTACATACATACAAAGGATATGTTACTTGCTAACTAATCATTGGAAAAATTGTTTTAAATTCACTGCTAGTAGTACCTATGTACCTTTTGATTCATATTTGGCCAGAGATCCATACATACTGCTCAACCACAGTCCTAGCAGGATGCCAGAGTTACTATTAGAGAGCATTTACTTAGCAGGAGAGGAGGGAGTGGAAGGAGAGGGGCTGCTTCTGAGAGGTGCTGCCAAGAAATCTCTGCAGTCATGAGCTGCACATGCAGCACCTTGCATGAGGAATTCAGCCTCTCAGATTCACGGTAAGGAAACTATAAAGAAAACTATAAATTGCTCAGCCATTTAACTTTGTGAAACTATGTACAGTGCACCTGCCAAATACCGCCTAATGATAACAATTTTAACTTTTGGTTTTTGAATAAAAATACTTTGACAAGAGCCTCCAAAAACCCCACAATTTGCTTTTTTTTCCTTTCCCACTGTTTTCCTCATGTGCACAAAAAAGCAAAAAGCAATCCCACAGACTAGCAAATAAACCATACATTATAAAAAACCTCATAAATGGAAATTGACTATTTTGCAGTATATTCAAGGATTCAAACCTGTGTGAAACAAACAAAGAAGTCAGCTGTCATGCTGGGAAGCCCTCCTAGAAGAACGCAGAATTTAGAGGCGTTTGCTGTGAACAGGGCTCTCGGCAATGCTACCGAGCACAGGGGACTGCTCACTCTCAGTGAATAAACTGGTTTCAGGTTATAACAACTGGGGATATCAGAGCATTTTAAAAGCACAGAGTTTCTGATATTAATCCTGATGGATGGCACTTTACATGATTACAGTTCTGATAGAGAGGACAAGGATTAATATTTTTGTAATGGTTTTCATGATCTGTTATCCTATTTTTGACTCTTTAATCTTAAAAAGCAAAGAGGCATTTACAAAGCTGTATTAGTCCCCCCCTTTCTTCTTCCAAGAACACTCATGAGTCCTGATCCCCTGATCCCTACACCACAAAGCACTGTATGGCCCTCTGGGAGAAAAAGAGTGGATCTGGGCTGCTACACCAAGAAGCAGAGGAGAGGAGGTAACTGAAGATGCTCTGAGGCACATGGCAGGGAACATGGAACCTGCACATGAACTCAGGATGACCCGCATTCAGGTACCATATTTTACACTGCTGAGCCCTTGCAGTAGCACAGCCTGGCACACAGTGCAGCTCTTAAAGCTGACAGTGCATGACATCTTCCATTCAGCGCTGGCATGAGCTGCCTGGGACTCACAGCCTCTCTTGGTGCAACACAGCTGTGAGACCTTGGCTCAGTGTAACCGAGAAAATGGTCATCGAGGTGTGAGCGGGGCTGTGAGCTGAATCCACGCAAGGTAAGAAAAGCAAGAACAGAGAGGTGTCATTGCCAAGGCATCAGTAGCAGCTCAGTGATTCAAGAGAAGAAATACAGATATGACAAGGGATAAAACCTGGGGGAGACAACTAGGGTATAGGAAGATGGCAGCTCAGCAGTACGAGGGTCAGCAGAGGCCAACCCTTCTCCCAGGGCTGACGCTGTGCCACCAGTAAAGGCATGTGGGGTTTCTTACTGAAGATGGTGAGAGGGATTAATGCTTAGCCTAGTAGGTCATAAGTCCTGACAACAGCTCAAATGATAAAAACACCTCAACAGTTGTAATTCTCAGGAATGACACTGCAGAAGAGAAAAACCATGGTAACATCTCTTTCTCGAGTTGTAGTTTTTCTGAAAGCGGTGAGGTAAGCCTTTAAAACGCACTCGTTCTAAGACTAACATTTTTAAGGGCACGCAAAGATACACATCATTAGATGAGCTGTCAGCATTGCTTCCCAACCTCACCTACTGAGAGCAGCATAACCATAGCCCCAGGCTCCTCTAGTAGAATTCCTCTCACCAGCTGTGGGTACCTACTTCTACATTTCTGATTTGGTCACCTGATAGCTCTGTATAGGCAACAGAAAGAAACAGGCACTATCAGGAAGCATTGCATCCAACCTCAGATTCCTTCACTGGAACAAGTTAAAATATGCCACCTTCTCTCCACTGACTAGTGAGTCTAGATGAGTAACTCAGATCTTTATTGCAAATTTGGTAAGGTTAGCCTTGCTTCTTGTGTTCTCAAATGCTTTTGAAAATATCTAGTCTTAATTTTTATGGCCAGACAACAGTATGGCATTGCACTGTAGTGTTTCGTATGTGTTTATTGGCCACTTGATTGCACCCATCTCTATTGTTTTCCACATATTGATACATTTGTAGGCTGAAACCCAAATAAATTATTTAGATCAAACAAGAGAACCTTTTCTTTTATATGTAGTTTTAAACTACATATATTAGCATGTACACACACATACCATACACAATACATGTTATACAATATTATACATAGTATAGCAATACTGTGTATGGTATTGTACATTTCTCTTCCTCAGGGCTGACTCTTTTTCCTGTTACCTGTAACATTAAAGAAACTTGGTTCAAAAAGACTGCTGATGATGGAGGGGGGAACGGGGTCAACTTCTATTCACTGCTCCAGCTTTCATATATACAAAGTAAAAATGAACTAATGTTTCTGGATCCTTGGCCTGCCATAACCTGGAGATCAGTGCCCAAATTAAGAGGATTTTTTTTGTTTTCTGCAGGAGCTAAAAACCCTGGGTTTCATTGCCAATGCATTAATAAATGATTTAGTAAAGTGCTTTTCTTTTACCCATTAATTTTTTTCTGATGTTTTATTTAGACCAGTGCCTCTATCCCTGGACCTACCTGCGACTGTCTCATGAATGACAAGTGAATTCCTCAAGAATGAATAGAAAAGGATTTATTCACTACAGATTTTTCAATCACATCCATTTCACTTACAGATTTAAACTGTAACCTGGAATTCAACCAATGTTTCTATTAACTTACCCCTTCATATTATGTCAATAAAGCAATTATTTTAACTAATAAAGATGATAACGGATTATGAGAAAATAAAAATAAAAAGAATGCCATCTATTCAGACGCTAAAATAAAGTTGCACAGAGAATATCAGTTTGCCGAGTTGTGAAAAGATTGGGTATGAGTCACTGCAGAAACAGTTAAATGTTGCATAGAGAGATAAGGGGTCTAATAAGAGATGAGTCTTAATGGGTTACCTGCCTTTAATTCCTTCCTCTTGTTTCTTTGTCCCAAACCAAACCTGACAGTGTGACTTAAGATCATCAGGTTAATGAAAGATGCATGTATTGTGAAGGTCAAATAAGGCCTCTGGTTAAAGAAGTTTCAACACAAAAGCCAGAAGCAATTTGAATTTTTCTTGTGCTTCTGATTTCCTGATGCAGCCACTAAAGAGGCAATTTCACAAACATAAAGAGCTCAGGGCTTTTTGTCCACAGTTGTCAACTGCTTTTTGTTTGGTAAAAGCCCAGTGGAAATAAAGGGCTTTAAATAGTCATTTTGTTAACAGAGAACTTGGATTTAATACACACGCATCTGTACCCAGTGGTGCTTTTTGCACTGTTCTTTGTAAACTGTAAATCCCCCATATGAGGAATGTGCAATCTACATGTGGGAGCTCATCCGCCTTCCCCCACTGCTCCTGCTTTTAAAGCAACTTCTCTTTAGCAGTCATTAGAGGAACACAATGTAGAAAGGTTTTTAAAAACAAACAAGCAGATTATGTGAAGTATTCTTACTTGCACTTTTCCTAATGAACTGCATGTTTCTGAGTGCATACGTTAATCTTTATGCATCTGTTTTCAAGTTTTATTTAAAAGCTTGAGTAGAATTATCTACCAACATGCAAGGGAAAAAAAAAACACCTCAACCTATATCTCTGTGAAGATAATTTAAATCAGTGGATTTGCAGAATTATCGGTAAGAAGGAAATAACTCAGTGTTTTGTTTCCTGTTTCTTTTTTCTAAAATCTTTGTTCCCTGGTTCCATTCATGCAGAAAATAACGATACATAAGAGCTGGTCTATCAAGTAAGACTAGTGGTTCATTAAACACACTTTTCCCTCTCTTCCAGTGGCAAATGCCAAATGCTGGCACGAAACCCTGTGACAGATAATTATGGAGATTTTTTTTTTTTTGTGGGATAGATAACCAAATACCAAGGAATTACCAACTTACTTTCATACTTCAATGGCATCTCTGAAAATGTTCAGAGACTTCCCAGGAGTCCGAGGCAAAATGGAAACTGTAGAGAGTCTGCAGAAATTAAAAGACAAGCTGCAGGAAACGGATGGGCCTTGGAGACCTGCAGATCAATTGCCCTCTGGACATATGTTACACTAACTTAGGTCCATGTTTAAAAAATGGGATGTTACATTTAGGAGCAATGATTTCCACACTATGGCAACAGTACTAAAGATCCATGCTTTAGGTGGGCTCACTATGTGCAGAACCTGATGATTTTTCATAATTTAAAATTATTTGGGTTTGTTGTTCTTTAATGCAAATACCTACCAGCAACTAATACACAAACGAAATGTGATTATCAGCCTCTGTTGACTCTCAAGGATGCAGGATGGGCTCTGGCTGTGGCACCTGGATCCCCATTCAGATTGGCATCTGAAACCTTGTCAAGACTGCAAGAGGGAAGTGGCCACATTTTTTGATCCCAGTCAAACCTTATCTCAGCAGCAAGATGTGAGATTTTGGGGAATGAGCTGGCTTGGGAGGAGTCTACAACACTTCCCAGGGTTTCAGGTCACAGAGATTTTCTGTGGAAAGATATCATCCAGCGAAAAATCTTGTCCTTGGAGAGCAAAGCCCACCATTATATATGAACAGTAGTTAAACTGGCACCAGTTAAACTCATTTTTCCAGTACAGATCAGATCAGCAGGACTTAAAGGTGTTAGAAAGGCATTACAAATCTCATCTAAGAAAAAGAGGGTCTGATCATTACAGTTATTGATCTTTTACATCAAAATTATGTGTAAAAAGTGATTGAACTTTTAAGAAAAAATGCACAGTTAAGTCCAGCTGTCATTCTGATTTGCAAAAAATCCTTAAACTATTAAATGCGTATTCTTAAGGATACAGTTTGACCTTTCTGCTTCTTGGATTGCTAATGATTCATTTTCTTATTTTCCAGAGGAAACGAATTTTGCAAGAGCACATAGTTGAATCTTGCTTTCAGACCTTCTAGCTCTAGTATGGTAAGGGAAAGACAAGATCATATCAGGTCACATCAATAGATGATAAAACCATTATATTTAAAAGCTGCTGGTGAAAATCAAGGAGTAAAAGTACAAGGCAGTCTATATTGCAAAAGGAAAGGAAAAAAGAAAACTCACTTGATCTCTAGATTTTCCCCTCGTAGAGGCTTAGTTAAGATTTCTGCTAGCAAGAACCATTCAGAAGATTGAGATTCTCTCTGAATATCAGATCTTTCCCACATGGTAACTCATTATACCTACCTAAAAAATGTGCACCAGGATTTATTCTCATTGAAATGTGTTGTAATTTTTAGACTTTTTCTCCCATTATGGCTTTTTCTATCCTTTTTTCTTCCATATTCTTATCATATTGTACAATCTCCCCACAGTTGCATATCCTCTATGCCTAATGATCATTCTTCTTTTATATCCTTCCATAGTTAGTGAAAACAGGCTTTGAAGCATCCCCCTTGATTATCACTAAAGAGTACGTATTTCCAGACTGCTTTATACCTCAGCCTGTTGTAGTTCCATTTCGAAACGTATTTTCAAAGCCTGCTTGGTGAACGCTCTATAAAGCAAAGTGAAAAACCTCATTACAGAAACCACACTGGGTATCTTCCGCTCTTCTTTCATTCACAGAGCTGCAGAAGGAAATTTGAAAGGTCTGACATTATTTGTTCGTGCCAAGTTGGTGCTGGCTGTCACTCAGCTCTATCTTCAGCTCCCATCGCTCTTCCTTTTGCTCTGACTCCTGTGCCGTTGCTCTCGCCTCTGCAGCTTTTCTGCCAGCGTGATGAGGTCCTTTCCATTGAAAAATTTTTTGCTGTCTGCAGGTTGCACCTACCATTCTCTTGATTTGCCGTCTTCATACTTTGATTTGCATTTCTTTCTCACCCCCTTTTTTCCAAGTATTTTAATGTTTTTCTATCTGTTGAGAAAACTCATGCAAAGACTCTCATTCTTTACCTCTAATTATATTCCACCTCTCTGGCTCTTTCCTCATTTTCTTCTCACTGCTATGTCTGTGTTTTCTGCTCTGCCTCTAGTCCTTCAGACCACCCCATCTGACTTCTCGTCTTTTTCTCTTTCAAGAACCCCCACAGCTATGTCTATCATCTTTAAAATCTGTACCTTATTTGCCATTCTGCTAATTCAAAACAACAAACAAAAAGCCCTTTCACCTCATCTGCATCACATTATCCTCCACCAGTGGAAACTAATAGATAGAAACCTTTTAAATATCTTTGTCACTTCAGAAAACGAAGAGGAACGATTAAGCCAGTTTTACTGATTTGAGATGCATGAGGACTACGGTAATCCAGGATTAGATTCTTATTGCTATTTTTTTAAAGCATTTGTAACTATATTCCTATTTGCTTGTCTGACAGATCACAGCAATGTAGTCCTAACTTTTTACAAATTGACAACAATCCCAAGGCTTCTGCCTTCTAAATAAGGTCATTCTGAGTTTCCAGTTCTTATAAAGTAATTGTGTTTTGTACTACATTTACAATGGAAAGAGATGAATTCAGTCTAAAGAAATAGGCCTTTTCAAAGGAAATCAGACTGAGGGAAAGTAGCTCTGCAATCTGAGAATTCACACAAAGCAAGCAGCTGATCTTGCCTACACACACTGGGAATTTCTTTTAAAAGGAAAGGTCTAATTACAACTGTCAGTTTGAAACTAAATAATTCTGCTTTGCTGAAAAGTGACATAATTCTTCTGACACTGCTAGCATGGGACACAATGTGCAGCAGTCCCCATCCTCTCACCTCCAATTCAAAATGAATAAAATATAATAGGATTTTTGTTTAATTTTTAATGTCAGAACTTCGGCATTTTCCTTTGCAGCATTGTGTCAGGGAAAGGGTTTAGAGAGAGATCAGACCAGGCAACCCAGTGAAAATCAAAAGGCTTGTTTAATTCCCTGCACAGTGGTAATAAACTCAGAGCAACAGTATTTATGCTTCAAAAGTATCATTTGAAGAATTTGCAAACGGTATTTTTAAAATCTGACAGATGACCTCAAGAGGTAAATCCACTTAAACAAATCATAGGCTTTTTAAATAAATGTCATTCGCCCTACTCACAGCAACACCCTCCATTGGCTTATCAGCATTTCTTCTAAGAATCCCAAAAGCTCTCAGCTCTGACCGCAGCAGTAAAACAACTAGTTGCTGGGGATGTAGGACATAGCTGTACGCTCTGAAAGGAAGGTTTCTCACAGGTGAGAAACACGGTTGGACTCTGCGAATTATTTGGGTGGGAAACAGGTGAGGGCTGTCTATCTGGCCCCAGTCTTAGGACAGGGAAATCCCAGGAGTACCATCTAACATGAGGGTATCAAAACCAGTACCAATACCAGTGTATTCATGAAGGATGAAAAAGGGTGTAGGTAATTTCATCCAAGATAATTTCCTAACTCTCATCTAACTCTATATTAAAGGCTGATAACCCAGTTTAAAATGCAGTTTTTATCCCAGTGAGGTGTGACCTTTCTATCACTTGCTAGCCCAGACTGTCTCTTTCTCCATTCAACTCTTTTCACAGCCTCACCATTTTTGTATTTAAAAAAAGACTTCACCAACTTTCAAGACCCACCTCATTCCTTACAATATTTCTAATCTTGATCTTGTTGGTGGGATTGGGGTTTTTCTCATTTGTCTTACTGCTATGGACTCTAAGAGATGTTACCCCATAATCCTACCCCCTTTCTAGCAACCCACGGCATGAAGGTAAACCTCCTGGTGCTTCTGAGTCCTCTCCTTACCCTGGGGTTCTTCTCCCCACACTTGGGTTCTTCACCAACCACTGACTTCCAGTCTGCATTGATCATCGTGTGTCGGTTTAAAGAAGTCTGAATGGCAGAGTCAGCTTGTCTCTGCAACCAGGCTGCTTCTGAGTGGACTGAAAAGCAATCAGGAGTATATTGTCTGAAAAAGTCCAAGCTTTAAAATATCTTCGTGGTCCTTTACAGTCAGACCATCAAACAGCTGTGCAGCGTTAACACAAGCGAATTGCGAAAGTTTATATTCTTTCACACTGATAATAAAAAAATTCAGTTTCTTCCCCGTCTGCCAGATTTATCACTCATGAATGACAAAGTGAAGGAAAAAAAAAAAAAAAAAAAAAAGACAGAGAGAGAAATAGAAAGAGAACCCGCTTCTCTCCATATTTACAGCTGGGACAAACTGTCATCTCAAGACGAGGTTCATCCCACCTATATGGAAGGGACTTGATCCTGGCAATGCAGCCACTTCCTTAGGACAGGGCACTTAAGGAAGGAGCAGCCATTACTTTCAAGCCCTACGCACAATTTAAATTCCAATGCCATATGTAAGCCTCTCAGGCAGGTCTATTAAAAGGATCGGTCCAGTTGCTGAAATGGAAAGCATTTATGTATCCGTTCAGATGCCACATCCCCAAAGAGGCAACATGTGCCTTAAATTTTCTGTTTCCAAATGAGGAAACTTTTGGAACAAAATTTCCTGTTTCCCAAAACTCCATAGCCTCAGAGCCCATGTGTGCTTTGGCCATGCCCAGAACAATGTGTCTCAATAGTCCTGAGCAATTAGGCATTTAGCTGATCCCAAAGTTTTGAAAATATCCAGAAACCCTTCTGAGGTCTGACTTGGAAGTCCTGCTCTGAAACCCCTGACCTGGCTGGACTTGTGCAGCGCTCAGCTGTAGAGAAGGGATGGCCGTGCTGTGGGATGGGAGGTGAAGGAAAACTTCTCTGCCAGGACAACTCAACCCATCTCTTCTAACTGACAGTCCTAATTCGCCAGGTTGGAAGATGGACCACGTTTGTGACCTGACCTGTGGAAAGACTGCTTTGTTGCATGGGGAAATTAAATCTGCATCATGCAAATGATAAAGAAAAGGGGAAAGAGAGAAGAGGAAAATGATTTTTTCAGCCTCATGGTTCATCCGGGGCCAAGGGTATCTACTAGTCAGTCCCTGCTCCAAAGAATATGTACACATTCTGTTTCAAGATACTGATGTTCTGGCTTGTAATAAAATGTGTTTTTAAACCCAAGAAGTGTTGGACTACACAGTGAATGTGCACTTAAAATTACTGCATTTGGGATGTGATCATTTTTAAAGAAGATAACATCTGTTTGAAAGCTGAACAAGAATTTAGCTCATGCGTTTGCGGGAACTTATTAAATAACATAAGACAGATTGTACTTCTTTCATACAGAAATTACTCGTTTTTTTCTTGCTTTAAAAGGAGAACTACAAGTACTATGCAAAATTAAGTCAAAGGCTGCTAACATTTCTACTCTACAAATAGTTTAATTATTTGCTGGATCAAACTGGTAATAGGGCTGGTGTGACCCCACTGAAATATTATTTTTTAAATCATGTGTCACTGTCCCTTTTCTCTGCAGTGTTCTTTAGCTTTATAACTGTCTGTGTTAGCAGAGATAGAGTCTTCACATGCAGCTGGTTACACCAGGATTTCAGCCTCCTCACGATGGTATTTTTTAAAACTCAGAGGTGTTTGCTTCACATCTGTACATCAGTTCAGTTTTTCAGGTTTCAGCTTAAGAACAGGAAGGACTGAAGGTTTCTGCATGGTTTTTGCAGCTGGTATTTGAGAATCAAAGGATCCGTCTCTCTCTCTTTACTCCAGATATTTTAGGCTTAACAGGGTTCCATGGTAGATAATGTGCAAAAAAGTCACTCATGATCCATTATAAAGAGTCATTTGGATCTGTACATCAGACACAGTCTGTGTCCACATTGCCTTCCATACAGGGAGAAAGACAGACACCACTGAACTTCCAGAGGGACATCCTACTTGCCTAATTCAAATGCTTGTACTTAGGCCTAATTACATAAACAGAAATTCATATAAGTATAAAAAAGCCCTTCAGTCACAGTGAGAAATTAGTTTCTTCTCATAAGGGTATGGTGATATGTTTGGTGTATTATTTATAAATCAGTACAAATCAGTACAAAATGTTCAGAGTAATGTAATGATTGAAGGACAAAAGTGGGTGAGACTCCTATTTAGATGGCACTCTCACTATTTTAAGTGGTCTGAACTGAAAAAAACACACGAAACCAAACCTGTGCCAGGAGAACTGTGTGTCAAGAGGAGACTCAGACTAATGGTACATGGAGTGGATGCAGCACTGTTTTCCCAAGGCAGGCTGTACTACCTGGCCAGGGCTCTCTTCTTGCTGCCCTCCATACAGAATATGCACATAAGCAAGTTAGGCAGGTGGGGTCTCCCTCTGGAGAGCTTAGAAGCATCTTCCTCTCTTCATTGACAATATAGAGAATTTACACATTTCATTTATGTTCACCATAAAACTCAATGTGGGAGAAAATTAGTTACTCAAGCATGTAGGTGGGTCTCTCAGTAGGTCAAGGTAGTGCCAGCAGAGAGATGGATTTTGCTGCAAAATGATGAAATAGAATAACTAGTTTTATGCTAGCAAGATTGGCCTTTGGTAACTCCCAGCCTTTTTGTTTTATTTATTCATGCTTTCTCTCTTTTTCTTCTTTCTTTTTTAACGTTATTTCTTTAGTGTTTGCACACAGAATATTTTTCACACATTCATCTGTCTGTCTGTGGATGCTTTTCTTTTCTCCTAGGTAAGTTTGCACCAAGACATCAGTGTTCCACTATTTTTGAGGTTTCTCCCTGAGTAGTCACAGGGACCTCTGGCATTGATGTGCCCAGCAGTGAGATGCACAACTCATGACCATGAGAAGCTTGAGGGGTGGGATGGGGATTGCAAACTAAAAACCTGCTGAGGACTTCTTAGCTTAGGAGCACCAACTCTGCTGGGACCCAGGGCTTTGGCACTGGCAAGAGATCTGGGGAGCAGAAGCGATTTGAAGAGAGGCAATGAAACGGCTTTGAGCACAGTGACGAATGGCATTAGTGGGATGAACAGCCTTCAAGGGCCCAGGTCAGGCAGAAAAGGATGGGATAGGGAAAGGTGGTGAAGAAAGGAAAGCAAAAGGAAAAACTGTTACAGTCAGGCCCACATAACAAAGTTTCTGGTAATCTCCGTCCCTGAACATGCTTCAGCGCTGGAGAAGTTCATCACAGTCATGTAGTAGCACAATGGTTCTTCATATTGTATAATAAATGCTGTCAGTTGCGTAAAGTGACCACATTTGCAGCTCTCAGGGAGAACTGGACACTTTTCTAATACAAAACAAAGATATACACTGGATAAGAACACATTATGGAACTTGAAAGTATTTATTTTAACTCGTTAAGTGTTATTTTATGGAGTTGAAGGGATTTCCTATATGAAAATATTAATTGCTGGGGAAAACTTTTTTTTTCCCTGATGAGTACTTTACACTGCTGAAAGTTTCTGCTAACAACATGTGCAAGCAAATTCAACAGTGGCTGTTTTCTTTCTCTCTCAAAGGCAAGTTTCTCCTGCCTTTTTCCTTTGCCAACATGACAGGCAAGAGTGAGACAAAAGATTTGAGTTTCTTCAATAATGCTGTTCTTTGTTAGTTAGTTTATTAAAGTTCTAGTGGTATGTTCTCAGTGAGGACCACAGGCATTACTGTTTCTGTTAGACAAGTGTCATATTAGGTATATATATATATATCTATCTTTAGGACACCTAAGTGTTTGTGCATGAAAGTAGAGTCAAGCATGCAAGAGCAACGTCCCGTATTATTCAGGTTGCACAGAGAAAGAAAAGGTTGGCTTACTATGAGCCTGCCATTACTGTGAATGTCTGAAATGGTCAAATCTTCAGCTCAGGTACAGAAGAAAGCTGATATACCACCTTCCTCTGAACTACATGCCCTCTGACCTCTGTCTCTATTATTTAAGCCCTTTCTAGCCAAAAGAACTAAGCAATGTTTTAGGCTTTGCCTTGTCAGCTTTGTCATAGCTCTGTTTAATGGCAGTTTGCCATTATTCAAGTTTTGAAGGATCCTGAAACACTTCACAAATCACAACACAAACTGTTAACTGGGATTACTCTGTTAGACACCCAGAGGAATCTGTCCCTAAGGCTGTTGTTCACTGTTCCTTCTTTTCTGTTATGTCTATTTTGACCTCACAGTTGTGGTTTTTTACTTATTACCTTCTGAGTCTCAATATCAAAATACTCTAGACAGGATGAAAAAAAAACCAGTCTGGAAGCATTAGATTAGCATGTACCACTGTAATACTGTATCTTGAAACACACAATTGGAATAACATGTACTTGCCTGCTAATATTTTTCTAAATAACGGCATTTACAGCAAAGGTATATATCTATCTATGTGAAACATACTGAGGTGTATCAGTCCCAAAGAATTTGCACACTGGTTTGAAAATGTGTGTCCTTGCAGTGCCCTCTAGACCCCAGCACTCCTGATGACAATGTCCGCAAGTGGCTTTTATTGGAGTCCGATTTATTACAGGTCCATTATTCAGAAAAAAAAAAAAAATCTGCATTGCAGAATTGATTCAGGTCACAGGGTGTGTGAAGCCCAAACTTCAGTGAGCAGCAGGTAAACATGCACTGTGCAATATAAAAGCAGTCAAAAGCAACTGAGAAAAGTCTTGAATTCGGAAACCTGTGTGCAAGGGAGAAATAACTTCCTCTGCAGCCCTCAGCTTAGCATTTTCTACCAGCTGATTTATCTTATGGTTGCTCTAAATCCGTTTCTTTGCCCCACTTAATACTTGGTTAGAGCATAGCAATTTGGGTGTCCATCAAAGCATTGTGAATTCTTGGTGCCAGACAGCTAACATTTAGGAGTTGCAGCACTGAATATTTCATTCAATTTTGGTTCTTTTCCCAAGAGAAATCATAGTTTTGCTACAGGATGCTGTGAGCAGAAGTCCCATAATTAGTCCTCCTGCAGTCATCAGCTTCTCTAATACAACAATGCGACCTAACCAGACTGTCCTTGTGAGCCTTTATCATCCATTTTGATTCTGTGACCTCTATGACTGTTCTCTCTATGACGACTGCATCTTGGACTCCAACTTCCCTTGGCTGCCTGCCAGATCGAGAAAAGGGGTGGTTACTGCATTTTATATAGCTCCATGGCCTCTCTGAGGCTAACAGCAAATTGCCAGCGCAGCTGTCAGATGGGTGGTTTGTGTTTGGCTAAAAGCAAATGTCAGTAATAATCAGCATCTGTTGTGGGTCCTACACTACTGGGCACATCTTCAAGTGTGCAGCACAGCTCCAAGTGAAGCCACTTACTTAGTGCCTAAATGTGGACAAGGAGTGCCCATTTTTTGTTGTTGCTGTGGTTTTACTGTTCATATGCATGAACAATGGTGCTTCTCCCTGCACGTTCTAACCACCTTGGACTAGGGATGACTAACGTGGCTAAGAGGAAAGGACTCTGTCAAAAGAATTAAGTTTTAATCCACGGTGAATTCCTGTGCTACATGATGCTGAATACTGTTTGAACATTATCTGTGCTTTTCCATAGAGTAAATGAAGTCCCAGGGAGGACTCTAAGGTGCTAACCCAGTTTACCTTTCCCTTACCAGTGCTATCCTTCAGTTTACCCTTAAAATCTCATAAAATTTCATGCATTTTCCGACTAGAAGAAACCATGGTATCAGCCAGTCTGACTCCTTGAATAGTGCCTTTTCCTAAAGACTTGACTTAGTGAAGGATGAAATCAACTGTAGATAAAGGGCATGGCACAGTGATAACAGGAGACACCCAAGTGCCCACAGTGTCAGAGAACCCACTAGGTCAGAACTGCTTAAATGATCTTGTGGACAGTCAACACCTCATGGAGAGGACAGGGAAAAAAAACACAGTTACTTCCAGACTGAGAATTTGCACTCAAGATCAGTCTGGAAGTAATCAACTTGTGTTTCCAGAGAGTCTTCCACCATGCAAGTACATCCCAGCTGACTCCCACTGCCCTCTGGCAATAACTCACCATCCCCAGTATTCACAGTCCCAGGAAAGATTTTATGCAGATCATCACATTCTGAAAAAACATACTGAGAACAGAGGTCATCTTAAGTTACAGTTATCCACTATTAAAGTAAGGAATGATTTCCGGAGAAATTCCCTCCACTCCTGTGAACTGTTGTTCACTCATGGAAGTCCACGTAAATGCAGTATAAATCTTTTTAATCTCAGTTTCTGGTATTGAGCATGACAACATTACACCTGGACATAAATGGAAATAGGTTTCTCTCTATCCTCAGCCTGATTCCAGCGCTGTAGCAGTACGTTGTGCTTGCTTGCTATTCATTGCCAGGATTTATGGTTATGCAACAGGTTGCTTAGACAAGGATTCCTGGGATATTTTTAGCCAGTTTTTCTTTCTTTTTTTACCTCTCCTTTTAGGCCAGATATTCAGAAGTCCTCTACTATTTAACCTCGGGGTAGACTTTCTCCCCTTATCTTTCTCATCTAGACAAGAACATTTTCCTTTCTTCTATCCTCCTGCCTGTTGAACAGTTACCATTGATAGGTTTTGTCCTCAGCAGAAGAAGAGGCTTTGTAAACCTCCTGAAGACCTGCTCAGGGCAGAGACACTTGGCTCATGACAGAGATCACTGAAATTTATGGAAAACTGAGCATCTCATTTCTCCAGCCTCCTTTGAAAAATCTGTCTACAACTCTTCCAAACATCAAACTATGCCAAGTTCAATCTTTCCACTGTTGCAGACTTACTATACAGTCTCAGATCCAGACTCCAGACTCATTGCCAGCCTACACAAAGACTATGGAGGGTAAAGAAAATGACAAGTCATTTGATACTTACACATGACCTATATTTCTCAAGATATCTTAAGAATCAGCATCCTGCCAATATTTTATCTACCCTTAGACCTCAAACTTCCTCCCATTCCAGCTTAAAAAAAAAAAAAATTCTTCTTACAGTGCAGTTTTTAAATGGTCAATTTGACCGATCACCAAAAAATAAACATCTTCAGATTCCTTTCTTGTCTGAGCCTTCAAAATCAGTGTAAAAGATTCTAAAGGAAAGTAAAAGAAATGTCTCTAGCTGACTCTACATCAGTGTGCACATACCACCCTCTTTAATACCAAAAGAATTTGTTATGATCTCTCTTATTCCTGAGACCACATAAATTAAAATAATAAGACAGCTAAAATAGAGTGTTACCAAATCTTAATCTCTGAAAGTGGTATGAAACATTTTCCAGTAAATAAAAGCAGAAAGAACTAATGATGTAGAGCTTTGAGCCTATTTATGTGAAAGACTAAAATAAACCTAGATTCTGAGTTTTGGTCAATAATAAATATGTGTGGTCTAGAAAATAGTCAGCCTAACAAAGGTATACATTGGTCTCCAGCTGAAAATGTGGACATTTGTTAGTCAAATATTTTGGTGGAGGAGATTCACTCTGCAGTTTAAGGGGCTCTGTGTTAACTTCAAAAGAAATTGAGCTATTTCTGGTTCTTATTACAAGAAATCATTCCTAGACCTAGACCTCTTTGGAAAGAATGCTAATAATTTCAAATGTCATAGGCCAGTACTGACATGCATGTTGAAAAAAAGATCACATTTAGTGTAAAGTATAGAGTCAAGAGATTTCTTTCCAGGAGTAGGTATTGAGTAATTCAAATTTTTTTTCTTCTCCAGATATAATATGATCATGAAAGAACTAGCAAATTCACCTTTTCATCAGTCAGAAAGAGGAAGATGATTTGCTTTATGATGAGGGTTTTGTGCCTTCTTTGAGAACCCTCCCTTAGCTGTGCAGGGCATAGGAACACAGAATAGATGATGCTTAAACCTTGGATGCTTGTGGCAGAGAAAAAAGGCACAATCTTCTCATCTATTCACTTTGTATTACAAGGAAAAGTAACACTCTTACAGTTTTTCCTAGGAAACGGGCTGATCCTCCCCAGTGTCCCCATTAGCACAGTTAATTCATAAGTGATGAGGAACAGGGGTACAGTGAGGCTATCTTCTCCAAAAAAACCCACCACATCCACTGGGGAGGTGCCAGTGACTGCAGTCCTATGAGACTATGAACAAACCTCATATTAAAAATTAAAACTCATATGTAAATTAATTATAAATTAAAAATTATATA
>NW_010123047.1:0-49177 GCF_000699245.1 Pterocles gutturalis
TTCTATGATTCTATGATTCTATGATCCAAAACCTGCTCACCCAGCCACATGGAGTGGGTCTGCATTTAAGAAATGAAGAAAGTAAGCCCAGAAATCATTTGGCCTCTGGCACTTAATGAACATAGAGGTATTCCCCTCCACACTCCCGCGGCAGTATGGGTTATACACGCATGCAGGTAACACGCAGGCAAGTTCCAACCACCGCAGCATCCCTGCAGCCCCCTGCTCCAGCGTCTGCCATCATCCTTGTGTTACACTCATAAATCACCTGCCTTTGCCTCGGATTGTCTTCCCAGGCTATTTAAGGATGCCTCTTATCTGACACATGGTGGTATTACAGTAAAAGTGGAAGGCATGGATTCTTTTGTTTCCAGGAGACACCTTATTACTGAACCTCCTACATACCATATCTCATTTACTGGAAGCAAGCTGACACTTCATGCCCAAATGAACCTGATCCAAATTCATCCCTTGTTGTAACTCTGCCAGAAGATTGCTTCCATTTGCTCTCAGACTGTTTCGCACATGGACCCATCCACTACCAATTCCTGCTCGTTCCGTGAAGGCTGTTAGCCAAGGCTAACAACATGAAAATTGCTTAATTCATATAAGGAGAATCCTGCTAATGTGAAGTGTTTTCAGCACGTGTTCCACAACATTAAAGCATGCTTAAATGAAGTTATTTTGGGAACACGCAGATGCAGCATAGCAGTATCACCATATATGCTGAATGTCAGCATACAGCACATGCAAAATATAGAATCTGTTATATAATCTATGCTGAATTGTTCTCAAAGAGAAGTAACGAATCTGTATTTGAGTTGCTTCCCTTTATTAGAGGTGTCCCTTTAAGCAGCAGATGTAAAAACTTATCTCAAAGTAAAATCTTAACTTCTCTGGCAGTATCAGGAGTATTTTTAAAGCCCAAGCCCCAGAGTCATGGGAATGTAATTTTCACATTTCCTTAGAAGAAAAGTTTGTAACCTCACAGTCAGGACAGAAAAACACAGCTTGAAAAGATACATTTTAAATGACAAAGAGCTGAGGTAGCATTAGAAAAAAATATATATTTTTGAGCTTTATTTAAGAAAATTCAAAAGGTACAGTAGTCTCTTTAACTGCTGCATGCTCGTTAGCTGTACAAAAGCAGAGAAGCAATGATGACCTGCTCAAATAAGATGTGATGCAGAGATGAGCCAGCTTTGCCACCGGTACAGGGGAAGTCAGGGAAGGAGTCTGACCCCCCGAGACATCCGCTGGGATAACTAAGATCTCTCAAAACACAGCAGCCAGCTCGTGGGGCTCAGAGAAAAACAGAGAAGAAGAAAAAAAAAAAAGGACCCTCTCTGCTTCTCAGGGGAGTGATGTATAGATCTTGTGGTAGAGCTTCAGGACAGGGGCCCACATCCTGCCTGGACCCAGGGGTGCTGGTGGGCAGGGGGCTGCTCCTGCAGCTTGGGACCATCTCCATGGGAGTGTCCATCCTACCCAGTCAGTCAGCACAGTCAAAGCACGTTGGACAGCAATTACACAATGAGTGTAACATTACCTGGATTGGGTTAGGGAGTATTCATCCAAGGGCTCGGCATTTTCTGGAAGTGGGAACGGGAACCGACAGCTGGTGTTGCAGAGCCAGAGGATGCTGATATTCAACCTGAGCTCCAAAGCCATCTCGAAGGGAATTGTCCCTCAGAGCCTGCCTTTCCCTCTGAGGATGGCACATCCATCCTCTACACCCTCAAAAGCTGAGCCTGCTACCAGGAGGCTTATAAGTTCTTGACACTGCCCCTTGCAAGGACCAGTTGCTAGAAAACATCACTTGAATCCAAGTGCCACAATTTTTCTTTTATTCTCCTGTAGCTGGCCTACCTCTGCAGATTTCCTACCACCCCTCCCAGCATTTTCACTTGAAAATGGCAGAAGACTCCCATTTTACCTCAGTGAATTCGCAGGACTCACACGTAACTATCCCAAAAACTTCTCTACGTTGGTCATTTCCATGATGGACGAGGTGGCTTTCCTAACAGGAGCTGCATAAAGTGAGCTGGCCAGATGTGAATTTTTCAAACACACAGTGTCCAATTTCACATATAGCATGTAGGAACTAGAGGAGATATTGGCCATAACCGTCAGTTCAGTCAATGTTCTATTTATTTATAAGGTGTTGTATAAATGTATTTATTTTTGTGTCCATAACAGTACACTCCAACCATATACTTGAACACTTCCCCTACATCAAGAGGGGATATACCTCCATCCTTTATATTTTACTTGCCCATCCCCAAAGTATTTGGCTACACTCAGCAGAAGAAATGAAAACATTAGAGCAAGAAGATTTCAGAGGTAAGTCATACAATTACCAGTGATATACTTCTCTCTGTCTGAACTACTGTAGGATAAAGCAAGCTACAGTTTGTACAACACAACAACAACTGTTTCGACCACCGGTGTGATGTATCGGTGAGGACATATTGCTAAGGAGAGGTGGTGGCAGGGAACAGGGTGCCACCGTGCAAACTGCTACGTGGTACCACGCTTTATGATACCCTGATGTGCTGCCACCGCACCAGCACAGTCAGGCTGTTTAGAAACCGTGTGGATAAGGCTCAATTTAATAAAGTTGGCAGGTATTTTGTCTTTTCTTCTTCTCTCCCTTTTCAAACTAGAAGCCCCAGTGGTGCAGTGTTTTCCTGCCATATGTTTTTCCTCCTCCCCCTTAAATAAAAAAAAATAAAATTGAATCTACCTTGCACTTCAGTAACTGCCTCTAGTCAACAGGAATCAGCACTGTTTCCAGCCAAGGGATTTTCTACAGAAGAGCAACTGCCTTTCGAGATGATGCCATTGCTACAGGACTGGCACCGTTACAGGACAGACCATCAGGTTAGCCACCTTCCCTTGAAGAGATCAAGGTCATTTGGGGCACCAAACAGCATCTTGAGCAAAAGGGCTATTTTTCTGTCAATAAAATAATTAGGATCAAAAAGGAAATGTACTCACCCCAGGTAAAGTTTTAATATTGTGCAGTGCATTCTGTGCCTCAAGAGCAGCTTTTCTTGTATAAAATGTTACGAAACAACAACCTATAGAGAGAAATGAAAAGCTTTCAGAAATTAGCGAGTATGATTTGTGAGAGTACAATAGGGAGGGAGAAAAAACAGTGTCTGAACAACACATTATGAAAGCTGGAAATGTGAATTATCGTGAGGCTGCCTGAATAACATGAATAAAAGGAAGCTTGTATGGTTTAAAATAAAAAGTCAGCCCCTGTGCATTGCATCTATAGCACACCTACATTGTTAGTGAACTGTAATCGCTTAGAAATTAGGTTAACCAAAATCCAATTGGCTTTGTACAGTATAAATAAGGTTCTGTTTTTCTGAAGGCTCCCCATTATCCTTTGAATATAAGCAACATGGCAAGCTCAAGCAGAAGGCATCATTGTATCCCAGGCAGAAAATAGGTGAAAGCAGGACCTTATTTAAAGGGTCTTATGTGTAAGAACTAAGGTTTGCTCCCCATCATTTAAAACCAGGTCAGGCGGGAGGCTGGACACCCGTGTCAGTTGCAAGAAGGAAGATAAGCTACAGGAGAATTCACCACTGGTGGGACAGTGGAGGCTGCTGATGGTTGACGCATTAAGTGAGGCTCTGCTCACCCTGCACCTGTCTAACCTTCAGTAAAGCAGACACTTTTAGTTGCCTTAATCCCTTCTTTATCCCTTTAGCAGCACGGTCCATCTAAGTGGTCTGTGGGACCAAACACAGGTTGTGGCCACTTTCTCCACTGCAGACACAGAAAGTCACTCTTCCTGCAGCAGATGCAACCCAGGCAGCTCAACACCTGCCCCGGCGTGAGGTCAGGGCTCACAGGTGGAGACAGGGGACAGCGGCAACATAATAGGTGTGGGACAAAGAAACAAGGACCAGATTGCCTTGCTGCAATCTGTAATGTCTCACAGCAACGAACCCTAATCCCAGGGATGCATGGGCTATGTGTGGAGAGCTCACTGCGGGAGGACCTTGCATCCACGTTGCAGGTGGGATGCTCAACATGATATCCCAGCTTGGGACTTCAACTTTACTTCCAGCAGGAGGGAAAAAACTTTGAGAGCATCACTCGCACACTTATGTGCATAACACAAGATTGCAAGTATAGACACAAGAAAAATTCACACTTAAATAGCTCCCACCCCCCACAGTAAGACAATGATGCAGGAACACCCTTAGAGACTAATTTATTGCTACTCTGTCCATAGGGGAAATAGGGTGGGGCTGAATGCAGCCCTTGTCCCGTGGACACAGGCAGCCCCTGCTTTGGAGCCATGTCACAGTAAGAAGAGACCCCAAAACCTCTCTAGAGCTCTGTGGCTGCAGACAGGGATCTCAGTGACCCAGGTGCTATGGGGAGAGGGAAAATGTGCTGGGTAACACTGGTTGGGATGCAGAAGGGGCTACTGAAGTAAAAACCTACTTTGTATCAAACAACGTGATGCAGATTTTACTGATGAATTGGAAGAAAATCCTGTTCTCTTAATCACAGACAGAGATTTATTGCAGCTCCAGAGAAATGTCAAAACCAAACAGTAAATAGAAGAAACCCCAGCTCTCGAGCCTCGGTGTTCCCTCGGAGCGTGACACAGATAAAATAATCTGTCCTTTGGGCAGCGAGCAAAGATGTTGCTTGCAACAGCTCCCTAACATTGACCAAAGTGAAATATCACACCCCACCCGATACACCTGCTTTCGTTCAACCTCGCAGCATCTCCACAACAGCAAAGGAAACCTAGGAGAAATCGTGCACAGGAGAACACAGCGAGCAAACATTTTAAGTAACCGTGTGGAGGTGGTCCACACCACAACTTAGAAGGAAGGGCTGAATCCAAAACTCCCCCTCCGCCGCCTCTCGCTTGGCTCAATCTGTGCATTGCACCGTGAATGCTCTCTCTGGCTTTGCAGCTGGGCCAGCGATGACCATTACCTTTATAACAAGCAGAGGTAATCACGTATTCCCAGCTGGAATACAGCGAGTTTCTCCAGAACGCAGAAAAGCACTTGCAGGAAATACAATACACGGGCAGGCAGGTAACGCAGACTTCATGCAGCTGGGAAAAACACTTTTCATACTGCCAAAAGGTTGCTTAAAATTTCACAGTTTACAATAGAGATGGTTTAATAATTATTTCAATGAGCCAAACATTGTTTGGCAGTGATGATTATCAGAGACAGACACAGCCTGTTAAAGTTTGTGCTTCCTGTGAGTGTTTCTAAATCTTCTATTTCACTGGCAAATTCTGAAAATCTAGATTATTTTATTCCAGAATTAAAATGGGAAACAAACATGAGTTTGTGACATTTAATAGTGTGAATTTGAGAAAGCATAGTGATGTTTTTCTATCCCACCAGACAGCTCCAACGTCTATCTTCTGTTTTTTCTTCATTTGGTTTATTAGCTTTTTAATATAAGGCTTTTTAACCAAGAGAAAGGATTCAAGGGGAAAATATCAAGCAGTAGTCATGACTTTGCAGTTGCTATGTCCTTTACCACGCATCCAAAGAGTTTCATTTTAGTTGTGAGCTCTGTGGGTTTATTCCGATAAGGAGAAGTTTGAAATCTATTGGTTTATCTGTCTTGGCACTACTTGAAAGAACTGCACTTGGAAGATGAATATTCTGTGAAATATCCTTTAACTAGTTGTTTTTGGGAAGTAATAGCGCAGGAGAGAAAAATGTCTCTGTGAATGAGGAGTGTGAGAAAACAGCAGCTTAATGGGAAAGTGCAGATGTTTCAGACAGGTCATCAGACCCTGAAAAAACCGGAGCCTTCTAAGCTCACAGATTGACACATCTAGAAATGCACATGGATAAAAACTTTCTCTGGACTCATTTTATTCATATCTTCTTAAGAAAGCACAACAAAACAAGAGGCAGTTTGCTGTGGTCTGAGGAGAGCACGGGTACCAGTTGTGAACACCAGATTTTGAAGCTATCTGTTAAAGAGGTCAGGGCTGGACTAAAGAAAAAAGAAAATAAGAAAACACAGGAAAACAGAAAAGGCAAAAGTGCACACGGTCCCAAAGGAAACGCTATAGCTCAGCCTACGGACTTTCTGGATGTAGTTGCAGCCAAATTACACAAACTGCTGCAGTTCCAACAGGTTGGCTTTGAAGATGCCCCCAGTGTAAAATCCCTTTGGCTCAGTACCACATCCCGTAGGAGAAAGTACCAAATTCAGCCTTTTCTGCAGAAATAGTGGAAGGGAAGATGCCTGTGCAAGAGGACAGGGCTCATCTGTGCTGCCCCCTGCTGAAAGACAACTAGGAAATGACTTTCCTTCCTCCATTTTCCCAAAGAAAAGATAAAACTTCCAAAGACAAATAGGTGACACTGCTGGAAAAGAAGTATCACATTTCCTACTAAGAGAAAAGAAAAAAAAAAACCACCCAAGCCTCCTCTCTCCAGTCCCCTGCACGCATAATCTTGGCTTCATCACCAACAAACTTGACAGCAGCTTGAACCACAACTAAACTTTTCTGACACCCAAATAACTCAAAGCCTGACAGTGATAACCTCCTCCCCTCCTAGTCAGGACAACTTAAAAGGTGAATTGGTTTGTGGACGTGGTTCTGCTGATCCTCAACAGCCTGAAATACAGCCCAGTTTAACTCCATGTGGGTGAGTATCTTCTTGACCAAAGGAACAGCAGTTGTGCTGGCAGTCCGTGCCTCCAGAGCAGCAGATCTCCTGCCTTTTGCTACGCTGGTTGTGCTCTACTTGGAACTCTATTTACTACAGTGTAAGACGTCTCTTCTTTGTACCTAGAAAAAGAACTAAATGAATCATGCGGATCCCTACAGTCCCTTAAGGGCATCAGCAACAACTTCATGGCTACCCTGCCAGATGCTTGAACAGACTGAATAAAACCTGCCGCCCTGTGCCGCACAGCGTCTGATAGCAACAAACGGGATGCCTGAGAAACAAAGGCAGAATCCAGCCCTACTGCCCAGAGCATCTGACGAGAAACCGCTGCGGTGCGTACACAGCAGTGCTCAACTTCAACACCTTATTAAAAAAAAGGGAAAAGATCTCTTATTTCAGCTTGTTTTCTCTCTACTTTTTTTTTTTCTTTTTCTTTTTTTCAAAGGAAATGTAGTGCCAGAAAAAGACCTCAAGGTCCCAACTGTTGAGAGAGAGTTGACACATTCAATTCTCCATGACACATTCAATTCACCAGCCCCTGCTCAGCCTGCCAAAGGCACCAATTAGCACCAGTGCTGGAGATTTTATTTATTTAATTTCCACAGAAACCTGTTTAGCAAGACATCAACAGGGGCAAACAGCCTTGTGTATGGCTAGAAACAGCTTGAGTCACTGTCAAAGATGGCAGCAACGAATTACACGGGGATCATGCAGCCACAGCCTCACTACAGCAACCGTGCAGAAGTTAGGGATGGGCAAGAAAGAGCAAATGGTGAGTGCTCTCCCACCACTGCATCTGGGAATTTCTCCTGACAGCGAACCTGGGTTTCTGAAGGACATGTGTGCGCATTGTGGAATTCCGACAAATTGCAGAGTTGTCACCCCAAAACTTCAAGAAACGCCACCATTCCTCCTATGAGCAAGAGGACTTTTTCAAAGAGCTGGCAGTGACCTCCTGCAATGGGACTTCTCCTCCTGTGTGATTTCAGCTCTCCAACCCGAATTATCCACCTGTGAAACTCTTGTCCCCACCCACCCAGAGCAGCCGACACGGCGTTGTTAGGCTGTAAGATACAGCCGTACGACATCGCTCGGAGCTCCGGCGTGTCATTATTTTTATCACTTTCTCCCAATTCAAGCACAGACTAATTACTCCGTGAGAGCTGTTTACATTCCTAATTTTGAACAGCTAACAAAAGGAAGCTCTCTTCCACTCAGAGATGTGGCTTACACCGTCTTCGCTGGCATTTAACGGCACTGGGATCTGTGTAAGAGGCTTAATCTCTCAGCCAGGATTTCATGCTTGAATGAATACGGCAACCTCCATCTTGCTTCGGGTGCGAAAACGTCTCTTACAGCTCCCTAAACCGAATATACAGTTCCTAGGTTAGAGTTACCAGGAATTACACACGTGTATCAATGTGAGAAAATAACCCTGGACATGGACAGGAATTAAAGCACGTTGTCCTACGAGATGCTCTGAGGTTTTGATTTTCCTAAAGAAAAACATGTTGTGATTTTCCAGGCCTGAAAATTTAACTTTTGGGAATTAAAAGAGATATAGGAGAAAAAAAAAATCCACATATTTGTTGGTCTGATTTATGAGTTTCTATAGTTTTCAGCTGTCAAAATTTGTCAGTTTGGATCTCTCCTGTGTTGTGCATATTATCACCCGCCGCCAGTACCTGAACCCTAACCATAGGGTATAGAAATACAAGAGCTTATCACTGCGCCTGCAAAGCCTGCAACAACTTAAAAGTATGAAATTTGCTTTACCTTCTAGACTAATAAAATAAACACTTCAAAACAGCTATAATGATTATCTGATGATTGAACTCTGTATTCTTTTAGCAAGTAATGGAATCCTGGCAGACAAATTCAATTCAAAATACATTCACATTCAGGACATCAACAAAGTCATCATGTCGTGAATTGAAAATTCCTTTAAAGGCTGCGTTTGAATTCTAAGGGGCTGACAGATCAAGGGACTGAAGGCCCTGGCAGGCTAAATGAGTGAAGTCCCTCTATGTTTCTTTCTTTCTGTGAATGAAGCTCGCTTTTGTGTGTGCATTTGCAAGCAGAACAGGTGCTGGCTTCATACAAGTTTGGAATCTCAATGGAGACAGTAGCTTCTTGTCAATCCAGCACAGTTCAAGCTAGTTTAAGTTAAGGAGAATTTATTTTTCTTTTTTTTATTTTTTTTTCTTCCTCCCTTCAAATGTTCTTCTCCTGATTTCCACATTCACTCTTCAACTACTGAAATTTAAACATTACACTGTGATTTAACAGGGCTGCCTTTTGAAAGGGTCTCTTACGTTCCAGCTGTTCACCCAAACACTAAAATCCGTGCTCCATAAATCACAAACAGCTGCCTGAACAGTCTGATTTGCAACCAAACCCACCATGACCTACACTGTCATTTTCCAAAAGGCAATGAAGACATCAAAAATTCTCTTCCACTAAAGCCACTGAAAAGACCTATTGCTCCAGGAGCTCAGGTGCGTGGTTGGGCAATGAGCATTTTCACATTCATTAAATTTGCTGCAGTGAGCCTTGTCCAGCATTTCTCCTGTGTTACAGATTTTAGTGCAATTAGCTAACCTGCATGGAAGACACCAGTCTAGTATGAGGAGAGGTGTTTCAGCTCTTAGAGATTTTGGTTGGGTGATTCCATACAAAACCAGAGAAAAACATGAACTGCCTGAATAGCAAATACAGACATTCCTTACAAAGGAAAGCAAAAAACCTTTCCAGAAATAAAAATCCAACTACTTCTATAATTCTGCTGAACAGAAAGAGAAGGTGGCTAAGGCACGGATGCATTTTGATTCCTACCTGCACCACCCTCTTGCTCTACTGTACGGAGTCACTCGAGAGGACGATGGCAATGATTCCCTTCTGAAGCAATCCCTGATAGAATTGCCACATATTGCAGAAATCAACCTTTAACGACGCCATCTCCCAATTAGCTCAGGTTTGCTAATAGTTTGATATAATTGGCATCCTGATGGAAATAGTATTACCAATCCTGTCACCAGCCAGGAAACCGCATCGCCACTCTAATGACAGCGCATATTATAGCGATGCCACTTCTAATATTAATACATTAGCTGGAGGTAGGCAGGGGCTCATACCGTGAAGGATTCACAACCGGGACGTGCCAAATTCCACCCTGCACTCTATTTTTCCTCCTGGTTATAACATCCAGGGCAGCAATGCACCAGCCCCAGCGTGCCCCGAACCGCCCCTATCGCATTAAAGCACAAATGCTCCAGGCTGGTAACAGTCCCTGTAAATGGCCAGTGAAAAATGATCCCAGGGAGCTCAATTTTTTCTCTCCATGCCTTGCAAGTTATGACGGCCTTTCTGTTAATTGGCCACAAGACCTAGTTTGCTGTCAGGCTTCAGCTGCACCAGGGAGCTCTTTTGGAGGAGTCGCACTCTGTCATTCCTGTACCCTTGTGAATACAAATGCTCTCTATAAATGTCCTCTGCCTACAAAACGGAAGCTTTTTTTTTTCTTTTTTTTTCCTTTTTTTTTTTTTTTTTGACCTAGATTAAATTTGCTGCATTTTCAAGCCTTTTGGGAAAGCAACTAAGAACTAATATGCACTGGTTCGTGTGCCACAACACTTCCCTGCCCATTATTATGTAAATTTTGACTGAAGTGTGACACAGACAGAAAAGATATCAAGGGCAAAATTGCCAGAATCTGCTTTTCTTGCTCTCTGAAATAAGCCACTTATATTAAACAGTTTTAAATGGCTAATAGCTGTAAAAGTATCTCAAGAATTTCAATGTACATTTTTTTTTGTATAAGACAATGACAGCTTTTAGAAAATTCCTGAACTCTCCTGCTGCCTGTGTAATGACCGGGGAGTGAATGTCCAGCATGTTGGTACAGTGTGTCGGGGCTTTCTGGTTCAGTTTTGAAGAAAGAGGCCAACTTCCACATCTGCAGCTTGATAAAACTCACTCAATATTTGCATTAGATGTTGATAAAGGGGAAAAAACCCAACAAAACAGACACAGAATTGAATTATATACATGGCGGCAGGGTAAATAAATACATACAAATCAGGCTTATAGCAACATGGCAATTTCATGTCATTACCAACTAATCAGTCCCTAGAGAAACCATCACTGCATGATCTGAGCCTGGGCTGACCAGCAGATGAGAGATTTCAAATGTAAACTCAGAAAGTGCTGTGGAGATATCGATGAGCAGCTGGTGGCATTGGACCCGCATATCAGGCGCACATCAACACCCTGATCTGCACGTGGATGGAAACACCACTGGCCTGGCCTGGGATGTTCCTCCTCTGCCAGCCCCTCCAAGCACCCACCCAATGTAAATCCCTTGGGACAGTCATTGCTTTTTGAGATGGAAGGCTGTCAGTCAATCAACACCAGCAAAAAAAAATCAAAGTGGCTGCTCAGCACCTCTTGTCGAGTTCATGTTTGGTGTGTTCATATTTCTGGATCTTGGAGGTAGGGAATAATTGGGATCTTATGCATTGTTATATATGGCTTACAATAAAAACCGCTGTAAAAAAAATTCACAAGGAAGTAGGACAGCAGAGGGAGAGGGTGGGGAGATGGTATTCCCATCTCTGGCTCTCTGAGGGGTCTCCCATGGGAAGTCACTGTACTTCCCACCTGTAAAGCATATAAAAGAATATAAACAAAATACAGGAGAAACAAGAATTTATTTAAATTGGAAATAATTCTAAATAAGTCCTGTCATTTAGTGCATACATGGTGTCACAAAGAAATCTTGAATTTAACGGGGGACCTCTCAATGAAACTACAACACAAATGATCATATATTCCTTATGCTGCCTTCTTATTTCCCCTTTACCTTCTCTTCTTTCCCTTCTTATTCTCACACTAATTCTCCTTAATCTTTATTTCACTTTCTCTTCCTCTCATACAAATCCTTACTCTTTTCTACCTAGCAGCTGGTCATTGTTTCCTTGTTGACTTAGCCAGGTAACAATGACTACTTTGAGTTTACTGGCTTTGAAATGAATTTAACATGTCAACAAAGAGAAAGTTGGGCAAAACCACCAGAAGGCCTCCATGGAGGAACAAGGAGCTCCTGGACAAATTCAAACACAAAAAAGGAAGCCTACCGAGGACGGGATCAAGGACAGGTAGCCTGTAAGGAATAGAGAGAAATTGTCTGAGCAGCCAGGGATCAGGTTAGGAAAGCTAAAGCATTAAATCTGCCCAGGGATGTCAAGGGCAACAGGAAAATCTTCTATAGGTACATCGGTGATAAAAGGAAGACAAGGGAAAATGTGGCACCTCTCTGTAAGGAAATGGGAGAGCTGGTTATCCAGGATATGCAGAAGGCTGAGGTACTCACTGACTTTTTTGCCTCAGTCTTCACCGGTAAGTGCTCAAGCCACACTGCCCAGGTTGCAGAAGGCAAAGGCAGGGACTGGGAGAAGGAAGATGATCTTTAAGGTCCCTTCCATCACAAGCCATCCATGATTCCGTGATTCTGTGTCCTCTATGCAAGTTAACTCCTCCGCCTGCCTATCTGCTAAATGAATCTTTGGATATAGTAGAGAAAGAGGGTTCAGAGCACATATACCAAAAAAAATGGAAATTAAAAATTAAGGTGTCTTCTCTTATTAATCCATTCTTACAGCAGAAAACTTGTGCGACACTGTATTTCAATTCAGAAAGACTCCACAAAGATCACGTTTACATAAATTAATGTAGGCAGGGACAAATCTAAAAAAAATTTCAAAAGCCCTACAGTCTCCAACCCTGATATTCACTAGTAGCAAATCAAATTTCCGAGCACACATATCTCACAATCCTGGATTTCATTCTATGTTTTCTTTCACTTGAATGCTCGAGAAAGATCACTAAAGACTAGTTTTCCCCAATAAGACTTCCAGACCACTGCTCCGATGAAACCTCTAATTGCACTGCAACTCCTGTGAAGCCACTCAAGTCCTGGTTCAACCAGGAGGCAATTCTGTAGTGGAAAATATTCAGAATAGCACAGCTTTACCATAAAATTATCCCTTTAAAATCATCATACCTTTGACTTTGAGAGTTAACTGCAATTTATAAACCTACACTGTCACTATGAAAACCCCGTGTTCTGTACTGGAAATTATTTTCACTGGTTAAATGCCAATGGCATCCTGGGCTGCATCAGGAAGAGCGCTGCCAGCAGGTCAGTGGAAGTGATCCTTGCCCTCTGCTCAGCCCTGCTGAGACATATTTGGGGTGCTGGGTCCTGTTCTGGGCTCCCCTGTGCAAGAGAGACGTGGACATACTGGAGGGAGTCCAGTGAACAGCTATGAAGACGATGAAGGAACGAGAGCATCTCTCATACAAGGAGAGGCTGAGAGAGCTGGGACTGTTCAGCCTAGAGATGAAAAGGCTCAGGAGGATCTTATCAGTGTGTATAAACACCTGATGAGGAGGAAGTAAAGAAGATGGAGCCTTCTCAGTGATGCCCAGTGACAGGACAGGAGGCCAAGGGCACAAATTAAAATAGAGGAAATTCCATTTATACTTGAAAACCACTTTTATTGTAAGGGTGACCAAATGCCGGCACGGTTTGCCCAGAGAGGTTGTGACTCTCCATCCGTGGAGACATCAAATCCTGCCTGGACAAAGCCCTGAACAACCTGCTTTGAGCAGGGGTTGGATGAGATGAACCCGAGAGGTCCCTTCCAACCTCTGCCAGTCTGTGATCCTGTGAAACGGCAATGAAGAATTTAAATGGCTTTTCCACAAAATCCCTGCTAATGTAGCTTAACTTCCTCAGAAATATATTGCAAGTTTATTTAACTTTAACAGACAACATCAGTTAAATTACTTTTTTATTGTTGCATTCATCAGTTGGGAAGCAGTGCTCATTCACCAGCAGATTTCACACACAAGATGAGTCTTTTCACAGCAAGAACACAGGAATTAATCTTTTTCTTAAAAACAGAACCAGAGACATTAAAATTTCAGTGTGGCCCATGTTGCCACAGACATGCAAGATGGTAAGGATATCTTGTGTAACACCTTGTTTTCAGAAATATATCAAGAAATTTATGAATGCAAAAGCTCATGTTAAGATGTATTTTTTAACTTATAGTTCATCCAGTCCAGGAAAAGCCAGATCTAGTGGTACAAAGAGACAAAAGAGGAAGAAGCCCAGAGAGAAAGAGTTATAAAAGAAAGGCACAGGGTGGAAAGATTGCTATTGCTGACACTTAATGAAAACCTATTAAAAAAAGAACAGCAAAAACCCAACCTTGTCACTTACCCAGAAACTTGGTAAGAAGACCATGTGTAGGTTGGTTTCAACACTTGTCTGGATCTGGAAGACTTGGATACCATTTCTACAAGAGAATCTAAATCTGACCTTGGATAATTCATTTCTAGGAACAGGGTGTTGAAGTTCTTCTGAAAATAATGTTCAATGCCCATCTGAATCTTTAGATGCTTAAATGTTTTTGAACAATCTGGCCTTTAATCTCCCTGTGCCTCGGCTTCTCCTTGTAAAATGGAAAGAATAAAGTGTCCTGAGCTCAAAGAAATACTGTGAAGAAACCATTTAAAAAAAAAAAAAAAGGCAAGGTAAAAAGATACTGCAATAATAGCAACGGGAGTAACAGCAAAGCAATACTTGCAAGTGCTGCTTCCATCTAACCAACTGCAGTCTGGCACGCTTCCTCCAAAAGTTTGCATATAGGAAAAGGAAGAAATCAATACAAGACATTTGAGCTGGTTTAAGGGGCACTTAAGCAGCATGGGAAGAAATTCTAGGTGAAATATTGTCTCAGAGTTCCCTGAACTTCCGTCAACAAAGACCTATATTTCCCCCAACACTCAATGCCACCCAGCCTCGCTCCCATTTTACTGCTTTCGGCCAAGCCACCTAATAGGGGCTCCATTCTCCGCCGGTTGAAGAACCGACAAAGTCTCCACTCTGAGTCATGTTCTGTTACAATATACTCAATATTTTCAAGGAGCAAATATTCATGTATTTGAAAACTTTTTTTTTTCTTAGAAATGTGTTACTTTTCCCCATGTTTAAAATTTGTGTCTAAGCCCATTGTCTGAATATGTCATACTTGCTGCTCCATTTGCCCAAGATGCAGTAAAACACTTTAAATTCTTCCTTGACTTCAACACTGTAGACCCTTACATATCTCATATTGATTTCCAGGCATTCACAGTTTCACTCTCACAGGGTCACAGCACATGTCAAATCTTTCCTACGCTGTACACCTTCAAGCAGCGTTTCATCTAAGGAGCTTCCCTTTCCCCGAACTTGTTAGCAGTCACACATTTACTCCCCAATTAAGCTTTTTTTTAAAAAAATAATAAAAAAAAAAGAAGAAGAAATTCCTGGCAACTCTTCTATCTTTCTAATTGGTTGAAACAATTTTATGCAGATGAAGATGAAACTCCACAGAGCCTTTGAACTTTAAGCATCATCTTTACTTGGCTTTGAAGTCTCAACAGGGCCCATGATCTTTCAAAGCAATATACTCTGCCTGTGGAAGCTTCAAACAAGGGGGAAAAAGGCACGGTTAGGAAAAAAAATGCAGAAGATGGGTTTTTTTAAATGCTTGATGCTCCTGGAAATAAAAAAACACAACTGAGTGTTATCTGAAGAAGTGTATTCGGCACTCAAGTGTTTCCCTAATTAATTGTTTAGATGAGTGCTAAAATAAATGCAGCAGCAGCAAAGATAAACAAACCACTTTAGTAATAAAGCCATATATTTGTGCAGACACACAAAAATAAATGGCAGCGCTTAATGAGCACAAGCAACGAGAACGAAGAACACACTTTGTGTGTGGGATCCCTGCTCAGAAAGCTCACGTTCAAAGATATTTGAGAGGTATCTCACAACAGGCTCCCAACCTGGCTCACGCTTGCCCCTTGTACAGCATCTTGTTTTGCACAGACTAACAGTGTAAAAACAAAAAGTGTCCTGATGAAGAATTACAGCTCGTGTTTCACCTTGCCTAGGCAGCCTTGCAGGAGTAAGGAAAATGCCTGTGGTAAGAGATTGTTATTCCAGTTTATTATTATTATTCCTTTTTTTTTTTTTTTGGTCTGACGATTAACTAACAGAAAAAACAATGAAGGGAGATGCAGAAATAAGGATAACACACGTACTTGCAAAACAAGAGAGAAAAGCTAAGATGATTCATACAGTCTTTCCCTTGTGACTGGAAAATGACCTAATGAAGTATAAATACTGGAGGAAAGTGTTATCTTGCAAATCTAGGAAGGCAGTTTTAATAGAACTACAAAACTGTTAGAGGCAGAAAAATTCAGCCAGGCTCCCCTCCCAGAGAGGAGAGCATTATGCTTCCACGTGTAATTCTTCCAAAGTTTTATCTGGTCCTATCTGTAGATTTCCCAGAATCAGGCTTGCCATAATTTCCCCAGAAAACTATTTTGCAATTTCACCAACATTAATTTTAAAGACACTTTTCACGGTAAACACTTTCAGCTTTGCTTAGTTTCCCATTGCTATTTATTTCTTGAAAACCTTCCTAAATAACGTTACTACTTTGCAATCTTTGTATAAACGATTCGCTAACTAGAGCAAACCAGTAAAACCCCATGTAAAGCACAAATAAACATGCTATTCCCCCCAGAAGTCTTCATACAATTGATGGTTTCTTTCTTCATACTATGAACCACGTATGACCTGGAAAACTGATTAAAAAAAATCTATTCAATGATATTTAATATCTACTAAGGAAAGGGAATATCAAGAGTGTGTTGGACAACCCATGGGGCACGTCTCAAGTCCTCTAATTAATACCAGTTTGGAGCAGCCCAAACAAGATAGTACCATGGTATAAAGGCCCTATGGCTCTCCAAAGATCAAAATGTGGCATTTAATCAGATCAAGATTTAAAAATAAATCTCCAGCAGCCTGTTTCCAAGTTATGACAAGAGAAATACTTGGCTAGAGAGGTACAGGCTGTATGAAATGATTGGCAACTTATCAAGACAAGAAGAGAAAGATGCTGGGTGATTGGCAACTTAATCAGAGGGAGAGGGAAAAATAGAGAAAAGGAACAAAACCGAGTGCCTAAACAGCTATGCGTTGGCTCCTGCGGCTGTCAAAGGTGGCCTTGAGCAGGCAGTGGCAGGAGGGCTTACACTGAAGCTTGTCTGCAAAGTAGATGAAACTATTCAGTGTTCCTTGGCATTAATAGCACGCAGATCCTGAACGTATCTAATCACGTTTGGAGTAGCATGATTCTGTTCAGCGTTCTCCGCGGGTCACCATGGCAGCTGCAGGAACACATCCAACAAAATATCACGGATGTGCAGCTTAACGGTGCTTCACTACCAAAAAAATTCATAGAGCTTTAGAACAAAGTCTCAGTCTTATCTGAAAGCTTAAAAAAACCCCCGAAAACAAAAAACCAACAAAAACCCAAAATAAATAAAAAATTCCAACGGGTCCTTGTACAGTATTTCATCTTCAGCCTCTGCTCCTTCTCTGCCAAAAGGCTCGTTCTTTTCATCAGTCTCAGTTCACATGAAGACCAACCTGAACAATCATAATATTTTGGTAGCAGTATCCTTTAGATAATGTTACAGTGTGCCCTCGTCTTTTATTCAACATGTTATTATTGCTTAAAATACCTAGCTTAAGGAAAAACTACACAAACTTTTCCTGAAGGAGAACTGAGGAACGGTGGGTCAGAGGTTAGATTGTCAAATGAGCTTTGCAACCACCAGTCGGACTGGGAACAAGCACTGCTTGGTCTTTTTCACAAAAAAAAACAACAAACCAAACCAACAAAGAAACCCCATAAAACTCCAAACCTGCCCATAGATGACTTGTATTTAACCACAGGCTGCAGCGGGTCAACAGAGAAACTGCAAAATGATGTCCTAAAAAGGTGAAATTTCTTTTCCCACTTGAGGTGGGGGTAGGGGAATAAGGATGCCCTTTGAGGGAAGTCCTGCTAAGAGTGGGACTTGTACAATATTTTGGCTCCTGCTAAGCCTTATTAAGGCAAATCTGAAGATATTTCTAAGCAATTTGAAATCCTCTATAAGTCTGCAGCAATACTCACTCTTGCATTTTTATATGCAAGAAAGATAAACCTTAATATATAGCAAGATTATTTCTGGAACTGCATATTGCACGTTTTCACTATAATGCATATCATAAGCTTTGACACAGAGATAACTAAGCGATTACTTATCAACCTCCTCTCATTCCATCAGTCTTAAAAGATAGGATAAAAAAAGCTTTTCATGTGCAACAGCAGGCTTCAGATTAGTCCTGCAGAGTTATCAAAAATGTGGAACTAAATATCAGACAAGCCCAATTTAAAACGATGAAACACTTCTGAATTCTAAAACAATTAGGCTGATTTACAACACATGGCTCGATACAATGTAGATTTGAATCCTTTCTTTGCTTTTTAAAAGGTGACACATTTTTTCATGCTAGTTATAAATTAGTACAATCAAGATTTACTTTTTTTTTTTTTTTTTCCCCCTGAATACTCAAGAACAACTTTTACACCTCCCAAAGACATTTGAGGAAGATTCCTGTTTTACCTGGGAAGATATACACAGAAGCGAGTTCCAGACCTAGGAAAGACAAACCATGACTACAGCTGAAGAACAGCATCATCATCTTTTTGTGTGGCTTTTCAGTGATGCTGTGCTGCAGATGTACTCAGTTTTCCCTGCTAGGTCCCTCATTTCTGCTTGTAAATAATGGATTCTGGGGTGCTACGAAGGTTAATCAGTTGAGACTTGCAGTTTTCAACTTTACCCTTCATGATGGCTGCTCCCAGAAAACACAAGCATCCTGAATATTTCTGATCCCACTGGAGCTGAGACTTAAACAGAAACTGACACTGGCAATGCAACTCTGCTTGATCATGTTACTAAAAAGTCATTATCTGTGTTTCAATATCCATCTAATTATTACACATGTTTAAAAGGAAACAGAAGACAGGAGAAAATCTCAGTTACCACAAGATGATGCTAGTGATGGCAGCAACATTGCTCAAAACCTACTCTGAAGAATATTTTGTCTCCTTTATTAGAGAATATTGGAATTTACAAGATAAAACATAAAACAAAAGGTACAAGGCATTCACAACACTTTTCAAGGCTTTCACTTTTGCAACACACATGGACAATGGGTTTTAAATGAAAATTCTGTTTCTCTATACGTTAAGGGTATTCATATTTTAGTATGACTGCGTCTGTGTAAGAAGACATTCAGAAAGCCATTATGTTTTCAACTTAGTTTAATAATGCGCCTATTTTTCCACCCACTCCCTGGCACAGCTGTAATGTTCTTGGCCTCAGGTGGGAGGCAATGTGGAACACGGATTAGCAAGACGGATGATACACAACGTATAGTGCCAGTTCATATAAAATACGACTAGATTGGAAATGACTGTTTACTGTCTCCGTGATGACATGACCACTTTTTTTCCTTACAAAGAACATACAGCACGTGGCACTCTTCCATGCCAATAAAGCTTAGTGCATAGCACCTGGGTAATGACAAATTAATTTTTGAGCTAAGCCTGACGAGGGGGTCAGCCAAAATCTTAGGCAGAGTTTATCCCCAGTATTATTTTGCACGACAAGAAAACGCATCCCTCCCATTCATCAGTATTAGCACAGAACAGGGATTATACAACAGAAAATAAATAAAGTAGGGGGACCAAAATACAAAAAAAATGTTAGGACTGTGTGTGTTTACAGTACAATAATAAAACATTTAATCTTGAACGGGGCGGGGGGAGCTGGAAACAGCATCCCATGGTCCACTTCCAAATAAAATTGGACAAAACATCACTGAACAGAACAAGCGTGGATTTGGCAGACAACAAGCTGGATGAACTAGCAGGTCTTTTGTCAGTTAAGTTCAATTTCCAAACCTGAGACCTTTACATGCTGGAACATGAGATCTCTTGCCTGATCTAGAGACTTGACCAAGGCCACTGCGGCTCAGCCATGAGCAGCCAGGGATGCTGACCCGCACGCGCAGGTACCATCATACCTCAAACCCAGAAAGCCACATGGGTCCATGCTCTATGTCCTGTCCAGGCATAACATTTCTTTTACCACAAACTCAACACAAGTTGTTTAAATTCCGAGCGCTCAGCAGTTCCCATCACTTGGACTCCTGGCCACAGCCACTGCCAAAATATCAGCAGTACTTCAGAGCTGAAAAATGTTTTCTTTAATAATTTTCGTGAGAGAGCACTTTCACGTGAAAGAGAAACAGAAGTGTTTTGAAACGGCAGAATGGTTTCTCGTCCCTAAGCAAAGCTCCTCCAAAAGAGCTGTTTGCACAATCCAGGCACCTCCATTTTCATGTAAATAGTTTATTGATTTAATGAAACATATAAACAGGCTTATATCATTGTTCTAGCAGCTGCGGATGATCTCTATTCCAACAAAAATATTTTCACTTAAATTAATCTTAATGTTCACTCCTCCTTCCCCCACCAGCTAACATCCAGGCCCTTTGAAATGCACATTAGCTACTTCAATAAATAGAGATGAGCAATTCTTAGTTTTCTTAACCACACAGGGCGTAAGTGGATGATCTCTTTACATGCCCTGGACGACAAAAAAAAAGACATTAAGTATTGGAATTTTTCCTGTTTGAGTAGCGCAGTGAGAGTGAGAGCCAAGTCCGCAGGCTCGCTCTCGTTGTCAGAGTTTCCATGAGCAGTCCCAGTCCAGAGTCAGGTCATCAAGGCCACAGCCCTGCACACTCCGACCGTTTTTTCAGGGCGTTGTTCTAATACTGTGAGCAACTACCCAAACTTTGGAAGTCTGCTCCTTTGACATGCTCGATTTAGCAAGTGTAGGAGAAAAAAAAAAAGCCGACAAAAGAAAGGGAGAAGTAGGCACATTCCCTTCTCCTACTCACTCTCTAATGATCTTTGTGCTGTTTTCTTTTAAATCTTATTTACAATTTCAGCCCTTTACAGTAAGATCAGCAAGAACAGATCGTTGCTTCAATAAAGATGCACAAAAGCCCTTTTTGTTGAGGACATGGGTCCAAAACTCTGGCATCTGGCATGTGCAGCGGCTTTCAGCGCGGGCATGCTTTCAATCCTTCTCGTTCATCTATGCCGTCAGTGTTACAGGACAAAGATCATTTCACCAATCTGTTTGTACAGCATATTGTACAATCTGTTACGTGCATCTGCAATACAAACAGCAAATGATAATAAGAGCATGTGGATGAGACGGGAGCCCCAGATTTCGGGTCCCTTTGTTATCTGTGGCGCACGGATCTCAATCCACAGCGCAGGCGGCTGCACTTCTGACTTGCTGCCTGCACACAACGTGCCATGGGCACCCTCCATGAAATCTAAATACTGCAGATTCCCTATAAAAAACAAACTCCAAATGTTTTTTTTTTTCCCTTCCTCTTATTTCAAAAGTCAAAGCCATGACCATACCAAGGAGAGTGACACATCAAACTACTTTGGGTAATATTCTCCTTAAATACAAAACAACGCCGCGAAACTCCAAGAAACAGGAACAGCTCATGCCAGATGCTACATAATGGCTGTTCAATCATAAATGCTACGTACAAATGTATGAAAAAATTCCCTACCTTAAGCAGATTGTTCCCCAAAATTACACCTGTCTGCAACAGTAACAATGTTTCTCATCCTTACTAAATATTTCTCTTTTTTTTTTTTTCTTAAGATAGCAACGCTTCTGATATTTGCTGCACAGAACATCACATTCCCACTCCTTGCAGCACAGATTGCTACTCTGCTGCTTTACATGCTGATTTCTCTTTTGTGAACTGACACCTTGAATATTTTCTTGGGGAAAAGCAGATCAATGATTTTTTAAGAGAGCTAAACAATTCCATGTAATGAACATCAGTTGACATGGGGAATTACTCTTTCTTTTCCCCCCAAAAAAACCAAAAACACATAAACAAAGAGGAGATTGTAACTCCTTTGAACGGCATGTGCCTTACTGATTGTACCAGAATGTCAACTGCATGCATAAACACGGGTGGGTGAAGTTCGGGAGTGACATGTGGATCATTATAATGTAAGATGTGTAGGTGAATGAAAACTTCTGCCATTCGATTTGGCCAACAATAAAGAAAGTTGTTGTGGAAACTATTCCACTGTTTCCCAATTTCCATAAAAGAGCAGTTCAAAATGTGGGGTTTTTTTGTTTTGTTGCTGAATGAATGGAGAATAAAAGAATTTTTTGCTAGATTTCATGTATTCGCTTTTTAAAGAATACATATGAAAGGAAAATAAAATAATATCAAACATAAAGGAGAGGCATACTTCAATGGTATTTTTGACATTCAAAAATATTCTGCAAAAACATCCAGTGTATCTCATTTTCTCCTTAATGGTTAAAACATAAGTGCAGAGTAGGAAAACTGTGGATATCTTTATCACTGGCTTGAAGCATGTCTCTGGCTATGTCACTGTGTTTCCATGCGTCCGAGTTCTCCATTTCTATAATGCGAATATGTTAACACAGCTTATTTGCATTTCTGCTTTTATGTAGGAAGTCACACAAAATACCCTCCTGGATCTCACTGTGCCATCTCCGTATAATGAGAGAGTGAGAATCCTGCATTAATAACAGCATTAAAAATACCACCAGGATTATTCAATGAAATCCCTCTGCCATCGTGATCGGCAACAAAATCCTTCTGCCTGTGCTCTTATTAGCGGAGTGCTCTGAATCCCCCACACAGATCACCCCGAATCCCCAGCATGGATCACCCCGAATCCCCAGCACGGATCACCCCAACACCCCTCCTGTTGCACACCCAGACTTGCACTGGGGCTGCTTGTCCTTGTCTCCAGTGCAGCCATTACCCGCAACAGCTACAGTCAAACTGGGAAGGACACTTCTGCCAAAATCACACCTTTGTTAGACACTTGGAAAACCATCCGTAAGAGGAATCTCCATAAGGAGCCTCCTTGAAGGGCTCGGTGATTACACATTATGTCCACACACCGATGCCTGTTCCTAGCTTCAAGCCTATTCCTATTCAGCGCAGCAGTGAAGAACATGCTTCAACTTTAATCACTTGCTCAAGTCATCAGGACTGTGTGCTCAGTTGAACAGGGGTCTTTACGAGACAAATATTATTCTTAGCAATAAGGAGACCTGGCAATACACTAGATGAGACATTTGATAGTAAGCAACATTAATTCAATTAAATCCTCTTGCAGCATACACTCACCAGCTAATGTGGTCTACAGTGAAATTTTCTCCGGCACTCATTTAAATATAATTGCTGCACTTATCTTGTCATGAGGAAATTTTGGAAAGTTACTTGTACTGTGCATGTGTAAACCTACAAGCTACACTGACCTTTAGTTGTGAGGTTTTTTTTGAACTCCTTAGGCTGCAGCATCTAAATAATGATGATAATAATGATAATGATAATAATATTAATAATAATAATAATTCGCCACTTTCACACAGCACCTTTTAACTCAGTATATGCCCAAGCTAGAACTAGCAAGCAACAAAGCACAGAAAAGCACTGCATGCTAACAGCTCGGGACTGGAAAGGAAAGCTAAAGCTCTTGGAAATGGAAAGGCTGGGAGATGACACACTTGGAAACCAGAATTTTGGTAGAGCATTTTGCCCAACTCTTCTGAAAAACACAAAGTTGTGTGTCTTCTGAGATGATTTCGTATTTACCTTTCACACACAAACTGGCATTATCCATAGCAGAAAACCCGTTATCCATACCCAGAAAAGAGGCTCAAACCTATTGACCCAATTGACTGTTTCTGGTGACACTCCAAGGTGTTTTCCATAGGTAGCCCAGGGATATACTGGGAAGCAGCTTAAATCATTTGCAAAACTGGAAACTGGGAGGTGTGCATCAAAAAACCCAAAACAAAACAAACCCAACCCCAAAGGAAAATTTCAGTGTGCACAGAGAGCCATTAAAGTCAAGTCTTAAGAGTTTAATGAAATATTAGAAGGACAGATACAGAGATAGGAAGAGAAACCTGCTGAGCATGATGGAAACAAGCATGTTATAAAGCCCCACCTATAGACAGCGGACGTTTCAGGCCCTTGTCTATGGTAAATCTTCGCCCACCTCTCTATCATAGGCTCTTTGTCTTCACTTTCTCACAGCAGTGAGAAGCACCCTCAAATTAGAGAACTACTCCCTTTCTCCCTTTAAAAATAGTGAAGAAACAGTACATTTTTGGCTGCTCCAGCAATGTGCATCAAGCAGAGCGTAACCAAGCAATCTACACCTAAGTGCCGATGGACACGGGAGGTGAGAAATGCCAAGCCTAAAGGGAAAAAAACCAAACAACCAACCTCGGACCACTCAACCTCTGCCCTGGACTCAGCACTGCAAAAGGAAACCCTGCTTCTTAGTTTTTACTTCTCTGTATGAGTAGCCAGGTGGATGTTGGTAAGGGTGTGAAACATTTGACATAATTATGTCTGTTTGGCCATCAAGGCTCACCAAGGCTCTATTTTGTTTTCTCAGCATTAAACAAAACAAGTGAACCAAGAATCTCCCTCTCCCCATTTCCATCCTCCCACTCAAACCCAGATGCCTGTCGCATTAAGAAACATCAAGCAATTTCGTTCAGCTCTCGAGATACACAACAGCAGACGTTCGAGGGAGAATGTGGGACCATGAAGCATTTTTAAAACTCTTAAATAAAATGTGGGCTACAGGAGGCTCTCATTCAGAAGTAACATTTTCCCTTCCGCAGAGAGTTCCCCCATGCTCCAGTGAAGTGAATTAAAATTGACACTGAGAAAAATCTAATTGAGCCAGAGACAACACAACACTTTTCACTATAGAAGCTGAAGCCCCGGCAGAATTACTCAGGTTAATATAGTCCATTTTAAACCTACAAGGATTTTTTATATCCCACGATCTGCAAATAAGAAAGGAAGTCTGTTGTTTAATACTCATTGTTTTAATTAGGGGGGGCATAGGAAGAGGGGGAGCTGGTGCCTATGGGTCCGCTCCACACTCATTTGCTAACTGCAGTCCTCATCAGATCTGATTAAAACGTGAATAAACTAATGCAGATCTCACCTGGGCAGTGTTAACACCACAAAATCTTTGTGTCAGCCAGCCCAGGGATTCAAGCACTGAGAATGAAGGGAGCAGATTTGATGTAGGCAACACAACAACGCCACAGGCAGAACGTTATTCTCTGCCTGCTCAAAGCGACTGGAAAATTTTGGGAAAAGTCTCCACAGGCCTCTCTATCTCACTTCTTCCAGCTGGTAAAAATTGATTGATGATATTTGTCTCCCTTTGCAAAACACTTGGAGATCTATGGCTGAAGCAGCAGCGCTGCTTCTTGCTGTGCCACACTCATCCTTGCAGCTAAAAAGTTTCATGCAGTACATGATATTAATCCACTCCCTGTTGCAGTACAGCTCCCCAAAATTACAATTGAAAGCGTGACACCTTGAACTACCAGGACAGTTTAATTTTTGTTGGAAAAATAGATTTTCCCAATTCACTCAAGCAAATAAGAGCCATGGTTTATCAGAAAAGATCTTCCACCTCTTTACAGCTCATCTCATTCTTCTAAAAGCATACATGACTTGGATGTAGCAGTTATTTGAAATTAAAACCATGAGGTAGTAGACACTAAAGTTTTTTCCTCCACAAATAATAATGAATTTATGCACCACAGAGTTTAATCTGCAGAGTGAAAAGTGTAACGTCCCACTTAAAACTGCATACTCATGGGCATAGATTAGATAGTAATTAGGTTCAGTGAAAACCTGAAAAGATCCACTGGAAACATTCACATCTAATTTATTCACCAGCTTGTCTCAGAGTGTTTTTATAAGCAATTAGAAAGACACAGATTCCTGAAAATGCCTTCTTCCCTGAGATAGATGGAACAGGAGATTTACACGGCATATGCAGCCTTCCACCCCATAGCTCACCGGCTTGAGCTAAGCTCAGACCAGGCTTAGAAGCCACTACCAGGCTTTATCCGTAGGGAGTTATTTGCTATTCTTTTGAAATATGCTGATGGTTACAGTGCACTATGGAACTGATGTCTGAAAAAAGTAATACTACAAACTGGCACGGAACGTTCTTTCCTGGCATCTGTATCAAAAAAGTTTGATGCTGCGTCTGTTGTGGGTCCTACCAGACCTGAAGCACGGGCAATGCTGTCCTCTTGCTACCCTGCTCTGGCAGAAAATACAGGGTGCCAAGGTCTGCTGTGAGGAAGATGGAAGTAATGAACTAGTAATTAATTCACACTGCAAATGCTACACATATAGCCAATTTGTAATGTATTTCAAAACGATAAAGAATAACAGACATCCTTCAAAGGCTTTCCTGGGGTTTAAATTTCATGTTAAGAACCAGCAAAATTGACGACATATTGATGCTAAAATGTTTTACATGGTCTTTAGCTTTTTATTGTTACCCATAATTGTAATATTTACATGTCTCTCACATCATCTCAGCAGTGACAGAGAAATTCTTACTGCCTTGGAGTAAGAATTCTCTTCTATATTTTAATGAGCAAAACTTCTCGCATTGTGGGTTTTAATTTTAGGCTCTTATTTATTTGTGCACATGTGTGCTCATGCACTTGCATGTGATTTTAGTGGGGTGATAAGAGCAGAAGATGAAAGCAATAAAGCAGCATTCTGCAGTGGAAATGAGAGGCTTGGAAGCTGCAGTGCAGCTGAAATACATGCTCATAAGGCTACTCCCCAATTACACTTCATTTTTGACATTACTCAGTTGTCAAACATTTTCTTCCTTTGAGCTCCATGCCAAAGTGTGTGAAGATTTCAGACTGATTCTCAAATCCTTTGCAAATCCTCCTCCTGTCTTATGAGCAGATAATTCAAACATTAGAACTAAACAGAATCAGAAACACTACATAACAAGAGATGGGTTGTGGGTTTGGGTTTTTTAAGCCATTGTTCTTTAACAAAAACACACATCGTTTTTTATGTGGCAAGAAGAAAAATATTTTATGTTTATTCATTTAATAGAAAATTGGAAGAGGAAAGAATTTCAGTGCCCCAACAACTTCAGAAAACCATTGAAACCCATTGATGTAAGCTTTAATGTGCAACTGAAGAAACTGCATGCCATAAATCTCAAACTGACAGTGTCTGGCACTGTTACAGAGGTATATATTTTAAATGTAGGCACCAATCTTGAAAATACTTAAACACGCACGTGGTTTTATGTCTGAGTATTATATCCATTGATTAATTCCCGTGTGCAAGTACGTGCATGACTTGACTTACATTTTTCCATGCATTACAATTTTTGCCTTTGAGATTATATATTTGATAGACTGAGATTTGGCATATTATTCAGACTCAACAAAGCAATTTTATTAGCTGTCTTTTTTTCCATTTAATTGAAAGTTCAGGCTCTTTTTAACCGCCTCCCTATGTTTTTTTTCTGATGTAATGATGGCATTATGAAACCCAGATTACCCATCTCTATTTTAAGAACATCTGAGATTTTTTTGTAAAGTTGTTCTAAAATATTCTATAGGCAAATGCTGGATGGTGTGCTGAAGTAGTCAACATTATAGCAAAGAATTTCCTGCCTTTTTTAATGATTGTGCAAAGTATTATTTTTACAGCATTGTCTTGACAAAAAAGCACTATTGTTTAAGTCCCCTAATTACCAATCATTAGCTTTCAGTTGTTTTTAAATATAATTCTGACAAAAAAAAAAAAAAAAAAAAAAAAAAAGACAGACAGACTTATCCCTTACTTTTTTAGTTTTTTGCTTTTTTTTTTTTTTTTCCTGAACTGTCAGGAAAACTGAACCCATATTTTCACCTGCATTCCTGAAGTTGTTGAGTGTACCTGGAAAGCACTTGAATTTATTTTGTGCTTGAATTGAAGCTCAAACATCCCTTTATCTTTACCTTTACCTTGCCTTTTCCCCAAGTGCTTATCAGACAGGAATATTAGGGATTGATTCCACAACTGGAATATAAAGTCCTCCTCTTCTAAGGGCTGGTTTGCGTATGGGTTTTCTATCAATTTAACTAAACCAATTCATGTAGTTAAAGTTTATGCACTTTTTCAGCATAGATGTAATTAGCAACGTGCTTATACAGTCTTAGCTTAATTTTGAAAATTCATATAGAGTTGTAAATCATAGTTAAGCTGTTGCAAAACTGCGACCAATGAAATCCAAAGCAATCTACTTTAAACCATTAGAGATGAGTTATTTTAATTAATTTCTTACAGGAACACCTAGAGTCCTCACTTCTGGACCATGCCCCTACTGTGAGAAATACTGTAAAAACATGGAGTAAAAAGATGCCTAAATAAAAACTTAATGCTGCTACAGCTCCAGTCATTCACATGCAATATATAGAAACTTCTGAAACAAAGCTAAAGGAGGTTTTATGTGCTATCTGCCTCCTTAAATACTACAACCAAAAACCATTCTTTGCCCAATGCCCCCCCCCTCAAACATCCTCTACTCTTCCTGTTTTACAGTCACAAAAACCCCCACTCCCCTTACAGTATCTTCCCAAAGACCTTCCACTACCTCAGCACCATCTGACTGGGTTGGGGTTGCTGTGATACTTTTCGGTATTAAAGGGGTTGACTTTCTTGCCATGGTCAATGATGGGAATATACAGTGAGACTGATTTATGCAGGCAACAGGTTTGCAGTCCAGTACGCAACGGGATGTTATCCTCATCTGCTCCCTCTCCTCGAAGCTATGCAAAAATATCAGGGGTCATCAGAAATCTCAGCCCCTCTTCTTGCTGGACATAGATAAGCCACTGTCAGCTGTGTCCACTGCAGCCTTGGCATCTTGTCCTGCTTACAGGGTGAAACTGTACTGGGACATGGGGAGTAGTCATGTCACATACTGCTCCAGGTGCATTATTTCAAAATACTAAGTGGAAGAAAGCAAGTGAAAAGTTTTATTTTGGAACTTTTCTTACTGCTACTTCTGGAAGACCACTCTCTGCTCTGCAAGCTGAGGAAGAAAGTTTGACTTAAGAAGTTGGGTTTTTTTCTGTTGGCCTGCTGTTTCTCAGTCTTAAGTCTGTGCTGTGCAGTCCCTGGGTTTAATATTAATTGAAAGAGCTTATCTACTGCTGCTTCCAGTGTGCACTTCAACATACTGCAGAAACTTCAATCATATCCCCTTACAACTTTTTCTTTCCAAACCAAGGTGCAGTCCTGTATTCTTCCTCAGCTTTTCCCCTTTAGCTTTCTTGTAAGTCAATGCTTGAAGCCCTTTACAAGTTAACCTTCTTAGACTTTTTGCCATGGCTTAACCCTTCCTGACTTCATACAAAATCACGTTGCTCTGCTCGGGACCTTTGCCCTTTTCTATAGAATAGTACTAAATATTGGTAACTGTAGTTTAAACATGATCAAAAAAAAATCCTTTAAGCGGTACGGTATTTCTTTGAAAGCTATATTCAGTGCTTCCATTTATACAGCTTCATGTTTTCTGTGCCTTTTTGACCGCACAGGTACAAAACATCATGTCAGTCCTTTTACGCTACGTGCACTCTTCAAATCTCCTCCTGCTCTCGAATCTTTGAAAAGTATCCTCATTCAACATACGTGTTCACTCAAAACCCAAATGCACTCTTCATGCTCATGGTTCGTTTTACCCAGCTGAATCTCTTTGTATTGGATTGTTTTCACCAGGTTATCAGGTGGCTTCACCCCCATCCAGTCCCTTCTGCATGATCCAAAAAGTTGGATAACAAGTTGGTGGTTCATTCTGTCAAAGCCATTTACATAGAAAGTGAAAAAGTATCGATCTCCAATAACAGTCCCTGTTGCTCTCCAATCATCATTCCCTCTCTTCCCCTGGCCCATAACCTTTCCCCATTCTAATCTGCCCTCGATCATCTAACCAGCTCCTTTCTCCATTTGAAAACGGGTCCTTCTCTGCTTCAGCAGCAACCGTACGTATTAGTCTCCTATGTGACACTGTGTGAAATGCCCCTGGGAAATCCAGCTTGAGATATACACAATTTCACACCTGTCCACTTTGAGAGAAACCTCTCGAAAAACTCCAGCAGATTTGTCGAATAAGAATTACCTTCTATAAAAATCAGCTCACACCTATAATATATTTTAGGATGCTACTTATAACCCATATAAAATGATAGAATTAAGGTTCTTTAAGGTTTAAATTTAAACACCCTGAAGTCAGAACCTGAAGGTTAAAACCTCAACTTTATCATTCGCTCTCCCTCTCTGTTGTATCTAATGGCAACATCTAGCTTTTGTAGTCTTTGTCGTGTTAAACTTCATACAGTGCACAAAGCACCTGCTTAAAAAAAAAAATAGAAAAAAACCAACAAACAAACAAACAAAAGAAAAACAAGGCACTTTTTCATTCAGTGCATGAAAGATTTCAAGTCTGGAATTGTAACAGAAGATCTCACAGCCATGATCAGTAAAATTTAGTCTGAAACACACATAAACGATGGCTGTGGTCCCAAGTTTCGACAGCATACGTGCTCATGATGCAACTCATTGCATGTCAAAAGCTAAACAATGTTTGTGTGGACCCGCAAGAGCATTCAAAACACAAAATAAATCCAAAGGCATAGAGAAACCCTGACTCCTGGAGCCCAGCTGAAGGGAGCTTTTAAAGAGCATCTAAAATAGATTTGCAAAACACGATGCATTGAAATTGCTGCAAGGAGCAGGAGCGTGCAATCGCCCGAGACGTGATGCAAGGGCAGGCAAGGAACAGTTGGTCTTTGCTGCTGATTAGGACAGTCAGGATGGGTTTGTGTGACAAGCGGAGTGCCGCAGTTCTGCTCCCATGCAGGACTGCCTGAGTTCCCTTTTCTCTTCCTGACGCTCAGAAAACAGGGCACCGTGAGCAGGGACCTGGTGGAGGGGAGGAACCCTGCGTAAAAGTATTTTGAAGGGCTAAAATGTAGCCGAAATGGTACCCAAACAAGCCAGATAACTTCTGCCCCACATGTGCCCTGCCCATCCAGTCTCTCCTGCATGCAGCAGATGAATGCCTCATTATCAGATTCCTCTGCTTGCTTCCCGGTAGACTTAAATTACCATGTTAAATAGGATAATAATAAACACTGGCCTTTAACTACAGCACATCCTTGTTCACTCAGCAGCCTCCCTCTAATCTGATAAAGGCTCTGTGAAAGGCTACAAGGAAACACAGAGTTACGTGGTACACAGTTCACAAAGCAAGTTTAGGGGACCTTGATACTTACAAGAATTAACAGGTATCGAAACAGGGGCAAGGTACCAAAAGGACATTGAGGATCTGGCCTAAGGCTCTTCTGCTGCATTTCAAAAGGCAAAAGTAGCCCCGTGCCCTCTGCCCGCTCCAGCACTCAGACTCAGAAACAAAAGCAGCCAGGGAAATCTTTCCAGCTTAGGAGAACCATGGGGAGGAAGAGAGATCTTGGTGGCACCCTATACTGCCTTCACATAGAGCTTGCCGTGTTTGAGGTATTACAGAAGGTCTCTTTAACAATTACTCTGAAAAAAAATTCATTATCCACCCAGAATAAATTATATATAGGGAGCAAGCTGGAGTGGGAACAGAGAGGGCTGATCTGCACAGACTTTGGATCCCCTTGGCCCCCAGAAGCTGAAAGTGCCATTTATTTCAGTGTTACAGGACTGCCTGCCTTTTTTATTTTTTATTTTTTCTTAATTTAGTTTACCTAATCCCCCAGATTTCTCTTGTTGCAGCAAGAGGAAAAAGTCTTACAAAACAACAGGGGATAAACACAAAGTCAAATTACTGCTGAGCTCTTTCACACACCCAAAAAGAACCAGAGAGCTGCAGACTCTGGAAAGCACGGGGAGTGTCCTACCGACAGGGGATATTTCAACCGTCACCCATCGAAATGCAGCCATTCCTGCAGTCAATAAAGCCAGGCTTCAGCATTTGCACCAGCAGCAACATATCTGCGGAAATAAGATGGCTATCCCCTAGTTTTCTAAAGTGAATAAAACTTGTCTTTCTACCTGTCTTCCTCTTCCTCCTCCAGCTTCAGCTTTGCAGAGCTGGCAAGCAACACAAAAAAGGAGGAAAGATATGAACTAGGCCGCCTGTCGTTGGAGGGTATGAAAGACAGTCTTAATAACAGCAGGAGAGAGAGAAGCAGCCTATGGTTATTTTTGACAGAATCAGGAGAGACTCAGATTGCAGCTTCATAAACAGTTCATCAGAGAAAAACTCTGTCCAAATTGGAGAAGGCCCTTTGGCCAAGCTAACAGAAATACACAGCCCCTGTCTGTCACGAGAGAAATCTTTCGAAAATCAAAATGCCTTTCTTCAAAGAACAGAAACCAAACCGCCACCCTCCCGCGAGGTGTAGTAACACTAACTTGCATTTTTGTTGTTGCAATTCATGGCTTGCAGAATATTCAGAGAAAATTTCTGGGTGATACCCGCCTGTGGCTGTTCTGAATGTGACACAGCCGTGACCACGCAATGGAATGAAAAATGGATTTTTTTCCCCTGTGTCACCTGACCACAAGGTCCCCTTCATGCACTGTTCAGCAAAACTGGAGGTGATGCAGAGAGGCAGTGGCCAGGAAACCGCCTGGCATGGCCTCAACCCACCCAGCTCAAATAAAATAAAAACGGTTGTTTGCACTGAAGGAGAGCATGGATTTTCAACCACACCTCCGAACAAAAAGTCAAAACTCAGCTTCATTATTAAATGCCAATTAGATTGCACAGGTGAAGCATTTCTCATGCATCACAATGACAACAAGACTATCAGACATTTTTCAGGGCATTTTTTTTTGTTTGTTTCTAACATTCTCAACGGTCTCTCACACAGAATCCTTTGTGCTACTGGATTAAGAAAATAAAGATCATTCCTAGTCAAGAGATACCCACAAGAAACTCAAGAGGTTTCTATATCTAGCAGCCTTGCTGGCAGACTCAGCCAGGAGGAAGGATAGAGCCAGCATGGAGATACACCCCTCCAAAGCTTCCAAGGGAAAAGCTGACCACCAGAAGAGCTTGCTGCTGTGTCAGGGAAATATAAGTCTGAAGGTTATTCTGTCTTTCTTGAGGATTAATTTCATTTACTCATTAAAACACATAATTCCTGAAGTGACATAAAAGCATCATCTTTGCACGGCTGAAAAGAGTCCAAAAAAAAAAAAAAAAAAAAAAAAAAGCCAACCCACCTTTCAAAAAGAATATTGAATACGGGGACTACAAGCCTTCATAATTAGTCTACAACGATTTGCATGACCTGTGCTAATCCTCATGCCTTCCAGCTGCCTGACAGACAGGTACAGTATAATGGAAAACACTCCAGAAACGGGAATCAATGGCTTTCTTCTGTCTAACCACAATATCATTCTCACTTCATTTACTGCTTAGTGGGAAGGCATTTCTGTGGCCCAGGAATCAGCTCTTTCTAAATGGACGAGTCTCAAAGTTCAGCATTTTAGTGGTTTAAACTAAGTAGGAGTTTGCTCATCCATAGCAGCCTGGACTGCAGAAAATCCAGTTGCTTGACCTCTTAATGCTGTCTTCTATCCTGCATCACAAGCAAAAGACACTTGGTGAGGGCTCTGTGCTAACATAGCAGGGGGCTACATGCTACGATCCATCAGTCCTGGTGAATGGAGAGAGCTGGAGGCAGAACTACATCGAAACAGCGCAACCAAAAAGATCTTTTGCCTTGGAAGTACCCATGGGAAAGAGCAATCTAGCACAGGGACTTGATGAGCAGCAAGGTACGGTGACATGAACTCCCTGACATCGGTGCAACACCAATGCACCAAGCCTTTTAACCAGAAGTGATGTATGCAAGCAACCCAAAATGAACTAGTAACAAGACTGCTTACGCTGGGGCAGCAAAGAGAGAATCCACTGCCCCTTGCCAGGGCAAGGAGGAACTTCTGAGCCTTGGCAGTGCTTTGCACAAAAAGCACAGGAGCACCCAAAGTTGTGCTGTGAGCCTCACGCGACAGCAATCGCCTCTTGCTGAACTGGAAACTTAAAGTGAGTGCTGTTTTGCACCATTAGCTAGCTGCTAGCCCACAAAATCATTTTACGATGTTCTCTGCAGCATGTGCACCTCAAAGGTTTTTAGAAGCAGGGGTACGTGTGCCTCTGAGCTGTACTAATTATTTGTAATGTTAGCAACACTTTCATACTCCAAACCTGAAGTGTGAATGAAAGTATATAGCTATTTAGGGAGAAAAATCCATTCTGTGAAACAAAATATTCACTTTCAGTCATGTAAGCATATGTTGTATAGCTCTAATACACAGAGTTCTCACATCTAAATGTGCATAGACATCCAGTTAAAGAAAGCAACATAGTTAAGGACAAACACTTTACATGTGTATAGGAAAAATGCAAGAAGGAAACCCAACCCTTTCTTCTAGAAAAATACCAGAGCCAAAAATCAATTCTTTAACATGACTGCAGAAAAGAAACAGATTTTGGAAACAGGGCAGGGCGACACTATTTTGTAATTTTTATGGCCTCTGGAGCAATGACGTAGCAAGAGCCCACTGCTATCATTTCTACCCTTTTGTATCCTTAAATTATTCCCACCTGGGGTGCAAAGAGAGGAAAAGAAAGAAAGTAGAAAATTATATTTTTCATGAGCTAATCCTGGGAAAGTGACCGCACAGGTTTCCTTGTCTCTTGGCAATAATCATTTAAACAAGGACGGCAATCTTTTATTATTTTTTGCACAGTTGGAATGCATGCTTCCAGATAACAGACACTTAAACTGCAATTTAAGAAGAGGAGCAAGACAGTAATCAATAGGTGTTCAGGAGTCCTCTCCTCTCAGGACTGCTGCATAGCTCAACACAGTATGCTTCAAAACAGACAGCTCAGATGCAAACCTCTTCAGAAACCCTGAAGGCAAACAAGATCATCAGAAAAAAAAAATACCCACAAACTGAAAGCAAAGAGAGCAGAACTACTGTACCTTTACTTTGGGGAGGGTTCTGACTTCTGTCTCGGAGAACATTAATCTGGTAGACAGCTCCATAAGGCTCAAAAAGTTCTTTTAACTCTTTTTCCGACCATGAACGGGGAATCTGTCCAACAAACATCTTAATGGCATCTGGGTCTGGTTGGTCTGAATGATCCAAAGCTCCATTCATCTTGTTAGCTGTGCCGTTACTAGAAAGTGGAAAAGGAGATTAAAAGGAGAAGGCAAGTTAGGAGACTACGCAGTTTTCATGTGCACTAGATGCAGAAGATGATGTCAATTGGCACAAAGCAGCAAAAAAAAAAAAAATCAGTATTTAATTAATAGCATAAGTATTATGAACAAAAAACAATGCGATTACATTTTTCATTGAGTCTGGTTTTCTCTGCAGGCTGCTGCTTAATGTCATTATATAAGAACAGAGTAGCACAACGCAAACCGGGACTTTTACATTTGAAAGCAGAGGATTGTTGCAAGTAAGTGCAGATTTCTCTCCATGGCTGTTTTAAACAGAACTGCAGTGAATTCTCACTAAACTAGCGACTGGCAGAAACAAGGCTCTGTGTGTGTGTGTGTGTTTTGTAATAAAGTCACATGAAAGGAATATGAAACACTTGGCAATCTGTCAGATGACTAATGCAAGATGCCAGCGATGAATTTGCAGATTGTGTGAAGCATCCATGTGTGCATCAAATTAGTATGATATTGCCTAGAATGGAAAACACTCCAGCTATGTGGCTGGTTGCTGCTGATTAGTTGCCTACGCTCTTTAAAAAGGAAAAGCAGTCTGGAGAGCTCCAGTTTAAAGCACACTGTTTATTGCACCCTGGCATCAAAAAAAAAACCCCCAAAAAACCCCACAGAATTCAATAAGAGAAGGCAGTGGCAAAATTGCCTACTTTGTTGCAAAAATTAAAATGCTGCTTCAAAAAGTTTTTCTTCCTGCAAAAGGACATAAAATTTCTGAAATTTTTCACACCCTGTAAATTGTTACCCTATTTGATCTCCAGATGTACATCTAAGTTCAAAACAACCACGCACTTTTGCAGGGCAAAAGAACTTAGCATCAAAAAATAACCTGCTCTGTGAGACAAATGACATACTATGGTTTAGGAAGAGTTGTACTCCTTTAAGGAAAATAAATCATTTTAAATACTGAACAAAAGTAAAAATACAAAAAACCCCTCACACCATTATTGATAATTAAGGACGATAATTTAAACTAATTACTTGGCTAGATTTCATAAGTGATGATAATTTTTGGATGCTTCAGTTTCAAGAAAGAACACTAATGAGACGCGACTTTTAGAGCATTCCCCCCATCTTTCCACTGGGGAAAGGGAGGAAATGGTCTGTGTTCAGCAACATCGAAAGTTCATCATCCCAGAATTCAGGCATTTCAGAGCCACCTGCCGCTTTCAAAAAACTTGGCTTTAATCACAAGTTCTCCGTTTGATGATTGTTCAGGAGAGAGTGCCCGCAGTAGAACTTGGAAGAGCTCAAAATGTGCACAAGCAGACCCAAATCATATTTTACATGTGAAAAAAAAATCCTAAGAATGGAAAGAAAAAAACAACCCTGTGTAATTCCCCTGCATCACAGCTAGAAGTTGTGCAAAGACAAATGACTCTTCCATGCCTCATCTCCTTGAAAGCCTGATTCACGTGAACACGTTAATTTGTCCATATTAACTTTAGCATTTTCCCTGCTTACTGTAAAAAGGAGAAACTTAAAGCCACATTTTAAACCAACAACAAGAAGTTTGATCATCACTTGTGAAGAGTCTTCAATACTGATCACCAGACAATGGGACTTATTACACTAATCTATTAGACAATATTCCTATCATTTCTAGTGGCAGTCTTGCCTGAGTAAGAGTCTGAAGGATTTGGTCTTTTTATATCACATTTCATGCACAGATACTCTCTCTTGCCTTACATATGCTCTTTGGTTTGAAGATGTTCTACAGGTCACAAGCACAGCTGGAGAAATCATGATTTCTCCAGGCCTTGGAAATTGCATTTTCCATACAAACCTAACACTTAAGCCAAACCAACCCAACCAACCAAAGAACCAACCTGCCAAAATCTCCAAGAAACAGAAAAACCCCTGACTGACTCACTTGAGTGATACTCCACGGGAACAACTTCCAAGACCTTCATGGAGTGGTAGGTACCTACATGATACACCTCCAGAAAATTACTCCATTATTTCTTTCCAATTCCTATTCCTTTATGTAAAACCCAATCCATTAAACAACCTCCCTAGTAGTGAGGTGCAAAAATTTCCTGCCCGTAGTTTAAAATAACTAAACAAAATGCTCACACACTACTCTGGACTTGCAAAGACAAGAAATGGTAGAGCTTTGCTGTGCAGCCCCTAGCTTTGTCCCAGACTCAGTCAACTACTTTCTTTCAGAAATCAGCTTCACTTTTCACTTCATTTATTCTCTACGTTGTTTACATTAAAAAATGAATTGAGCTGATTTTACATTATGCCCTTCATCTGTTCTCTCTGCTGGATGCCTTCTTTAAGAAATCTGTATGCAATTGCTACCTTAGCTCAAAATTGCAGCAAAGGTCATATTCAATAAGGAGTAACAAGTTTATTCCTTTGCTTTTTCCTTTATCCAAACCACCTTTACCACCAAGAGCACCATAATTTCCATCTCTAACAGGACAATTTTTAGAAAACCACAAAACTGAACACTTTTAACTTTTTTCTTCAGTTAATGACCCTATCAGCATCAAGCTCTTTGAGGTAAAAGTTTAGGCATAGGCCAAGATCTCTTCTAATTCCACAAAATGCTTAAGCCCTTTCCTTACTTTGGTGGAACTGAAGTCGGATCACATTGATCATATTCCTTAAATGCTTTATTGGATACAGATGGTTAAAGGCTCTGACTCCATGTGTGCGCTACCGTGTGCTGTGATGCTAAGCTCTGGGGGAACAGCTTTGTCACTCGCTGCCTGAATTAACTCAAGTAAGTCATTAAAACTTCTCTGGACTAAATTCCACCATCCAGTGACAGCTCTGACAATCCACTAACTCTTGCAGATTTAGGAAAAAAACAAGCATAACTTCAACTTTTCTTTATAATCCTTTGTTACCACAAGGAAGCTGTGGATGCCTCATCCCTGGAGGGGTTCAAGGCCAGGCTGGATGAGGCTTTGAGCAACCTGGGCTAGTGGGAGGTGTCCCTGCCCATGGCAGGGGGGTTGGAACTCAATGACCTTTAAGGTCCTTTCCAACCCAAACCATTCTATGGTTCTACAATTCACTAAGCTGCCAACATTGTGGGGGGGTTGACAGGCAAGTTCAGTCCACAGAGAAGATGCTAATTTCTACAAGCACAGTTGGGCTCCTTTCCTTTGACTTCAGTGCAAACTAAGGCTCTCGAGCATCTTGGAGGAGCAATCCCACTCACTGTCGGTGTTTTGAGGAGCACACGAGCACTGTTGCAGCGACGGCACTTGCAGTAGCATCCTCACCCAGCTTTGGCAGTGGCAATAGGACTACAGCCAATGGAGACAAACTGAACAAGCAAACAGAACAACAGAAAGACAAGAACTAAAAAAATTCAGTTTTATAGATTCCATGGATCTGATCCCTGCAGTGTACTTGAATGTTCCACTGAGGAACACAACTATACAGCACACCTGCCTGACGGTTCAGTTCTCACAAGGCTTGTTGGGTCAGTGTAAAATCCAGCCAAATATTCTTGATCCCTGACAAATAATTTCTGCTATAGTTAAATTCCCGTTTCCTCTCCCAACCTTCACCCAATGGACACTACTGCTCTGCACTAAGACCTCTTAGTCGCCAACAGCTGTGGGGGTTTTTGTTACCTCTCTTTGCCAACACAATGGCTCTCAGGGGAAGTGGCTCCTTCCTTCCCCATCTTCCCCTCCTGCGTTACCCAAGAAACAACAAGGCAAGAGAGAAACCATGCATGAAACTTTCCAAGAGGAGGCAAGGCAATCCTTGTGAAAGCTTAGGACTATTTCTTGAAAGCACAAGCATACAGAAATCGCTCTGTCTAGGGGACACTAATGAGAACAGAATCCCTTGACAATTACTGTCAGTACCCAAATGATGACATACATTAAAAAAAAAAAAAAAGAAAAAAATTAGATTATGTAGCTTGCTGTCTCTACACTGCAGCAATCCTTCCCTCCACGGCCAATTTAGCCCATTGGACTCAGGGGTGACGCAGCACATCATCTTCACTGACAAGGTGTCATCTATATCGTAGAGAGCAGCCCAAGGGCAGAGATTAAGCCACTGAGTTGCTAGCTGCTTGTGGTTGCTGCCAGAGCATCCTCTCTCTCAATTTGTGCCAATTTTCCTTCTAATAACCTAACTACCATTCCATCATTTCAGCAAGTTGACAGGGCCACTCTTTGAGGAGCTAGAGATTGTTCTAATATCAATGCTGCTTAAGCAGGAGCACCGGAAAAACCTCGTAGACGCCTTCTCTGTCTCTCCCATTCATATCTGTAATTACAGCAAGACTGCTAAAAGCAAAGTGACCACTAAGGAGAGAAAGGCAGACTTCAGAAACAAAGTCTGGATCAAAAGGCACTCTCTTAAATTCATCACTGTTAAGAGCTTTGGCATTAATCCATGTTCATTCCCATTAATGAACAAGGTGTCAAGCCAGGTGCTGAAAAATAGCTGTTAACTGGAATGAAATGGGTTTACATGAGACCTGTTTTTCAAATCTGTTTTCAACCCTGCCCAGAACCCTTCTCACCGATTGGTTTGAGTTATTCATTGTTTCAACCCTCACTCTATTTTAGTGGTTTTACCATTTTGCTGGGGATTTGTCTTTTTCACATTCTATGCTATAAAACATCTGTAGGAGAACACTGAACTCCCTGTAAGAGCCAACACAACAACAAGCACATGATAACAGATGGGTTCCAAGTGTAAAGATTACTAAATCCATCCCAGTGCAGAGGCATTTACAGGCTTCAGGGTTTTACAGCAATAAATATTTACATCCGAGCTGCGGAGTCACTGCCAGGGTATCACACAAGCTGACAAAAGGAACACCACCCGTTTGAAGGACCCCAACTGCTGTCAGGAGAGACAAACAAGCATCACCTCGCTGTACTCGAAAATCGTAATTGCTGGTTTACGAGCAAATTTTATCTAGAAGGACCCAAAAGGGCTTTATAAACTCATTGTTGAGAGAGGAATGACTTCATCCTAAGGTGACAGACGGCAGCTGTTTAATGACATGGAGCATTATCGCACAACAATTTCAGCCAGGAAGGGTAGAACAAAACCAAACCCAGCTGAAAACTGCAGGGGGTTGCAATTTATAGACACAGAATGCAATTACCTACATTGGATTTTGGCCAGCAAAATAAGGGCCAGAACCTCTGACAAACAAAAAAAGAAGCCGTTCCATATTTTTAAGCTGTAAATGACCAGGTCTCTTTGTTTTTGGGGAAAAAAAAGTCACCTCCAGAAGCCTTCTGGCCCATCAGCATTTTCATAAGAGCAGCTCAGAGGAAAGATGATGCTTCAGAAATCATTAACTGCTCCTGCTGTAATGTCTTGTACAGTTTTTGGCAGAACTATTAAACTCTAATAATACTAATAATTATTATTAAGTAACACATAACCATAACAGCAGTTGCTAAATGAACCTGACATCGTGCCCAATGAACAAAGCGGCATACGGCAGGACGTTTGGTCCTGCACAGGCAGCGATGTCTGTAACATAATTGTCTCCAAGCTTCCCTGCACCCAGTGGTGGGGCTGACAACTTCGCAGCCCTAAGACTTGCAAAGCTGGCCTTCTGCTACACTTGGAGGCCAACTGCAATTGCAGGAGGGATACCCAAACTCTGAGCTCGCAAAGCATTCTCCCTTACTCCATTTTACAGCCCAATAAGGCTTTTCACAAAGAGCTGAGCAATTCTTCATCCACCCAGCAGAGAGCAACCGCACTTGCACTCACGCGCGCACATGAACTACATGAACAATTCTGATGGCTTTTAATACCTGACACCCAATGCTCAGGTTTTATTCTTCTCAATAGCTAATAATACTCAAGTGCGCCTGTAAGCACTGAATGGTAAATGCAAAGATGTTTTTCTTGTGTTGCCTCCACATTGGCAGAAATTTTCTGTAAAAGCAGAATATTGTTTAAAACAATGGAGTCCTTTTTACTGCCCTGATAACTGAAAATTCACAGTCATTTTTCTGGTGGAGCCAGTGACTAGCTGTAGCTCAGCTTTGCTAACTCTCTCCATATATTGCATCACGCAAACCATGGCAAACCATTGCTACTATAGGGGATGCTTGTTTTCTGATTATTTCAAAATTTAGAACACGTGATTGCTTTAAGGCCTTAAATACAAATTTCAGGTAAGGTAAGGAGGGAGCACCCTGTCACAGAGGAGGACAGATTTGAAAATCTGGGGAAAAAAACTTTTATTACTTTGAAAAAATATTTTGATGGGGAATAAATTTGGGCTGGGAGAAGGAGAAGCAGAGGGAAGTAAACTTTCTAACAAGTACGTCAGAATGTGTGATACTAAGGGCAGTAAGAATTGGGAAAAGTATTCACAGAATCAGAATGGTTTGGGTTGGAAGGGACCTTAAAGATCATCTAGTTCCAACCCCCCTGCCATGGGCAGGGACACCTCCCACTAGCCCAGGTTGCTCAAAGCCTCATCCAGCCTGGCCTTGAACCCCTCCAGGGATGGGGCATCCACAGCTTCTCTGGGCAACCTGGGCCACTGCCTCACCACTTCCTCCTAATATCCAGTGTAAATATATATCCAATCTCAATATATAACCTATTGAGCAAAATACATACTAGAGAAACATCAGAAGAGAGCTGAGCACACCTGAGATAAAACACATTAATTTTTTAAAGCTATAGATGCAGATTCCTCATTAGTGTCACAGGAAGAAATCAAGAATACAAAAGGAAATGGCAATAAGAGCTATGTTAAAATGCAATTACCTTTTCAGCTCGCAGTACACAGTAGAGCATGTACACTCCTTTGTGCTAAGGCTTCCTGACTTCCTAAAATCAGCCCTCAGAGTTCTGCTCACCAAAGCAAATAATTTCAGCTCACAGTACACAGTAGAGCACGTACACTCCTTTGTGCTAAGGCTCCCTGACTTCCTAAAATCAGGCCTCAGAGTTCTGCTCACCAAAGCAAATAAGAGAGGGTCTGTCCCTGAATCCCCCCCATGCTCATTGCTGAACACTCACCTGTAGGGCTGGCAGCTGGCTGGGTGCTCAGCCTGCCTGTTGCTGTACTACCTTCCAGACAGTACACAGTAGAGCACGTACACTCCTTTGTGCTAAGGCTCCCTGACTTCCTAAAATCAGGCCTCAGAGTTCTGCTCACCAAAGCAAATAAGAGAGGGTCTGTCCCTGAATCCCCCCCATGCTCATTGCTGAACACTCACCTGTAGGGCTGGCAGCTGGCTGGGTGCTCAGCCTGCCTGTTGCTGTACTACCTTCCAGTACAAACCAGTTTGATTTCAGGCTGGGGTTTCAAGCTAAACCCTGGATGCCCCTTGTATATCAGTTTTAAACTACTAAATTATGTTATTTTTATATGCTGCTTTTGGTAATGCTTCCTACAACTGTAGAGTCAAGCAACAGGAACTTTACAAAAGCTTCGTACATCTGCTACACCACACCTCCAAATAAACCTTACATTCAAATACAACTTTAAAAAAAAAAAAAAAGATGTCCACTGTGTTTCAGACTGTCTCAACTCTTACTGCTGGTGTAAGGACCTATTTTTTGGCAAGCAAATTATTTTTTAGAACATGCAGTAATGCTTAATGATGTGTATGTGCTGTATACAGACATGAGTGGAGTAACTCACACAAGTTAAAATACATGTAAACAAGAGAATGAATGAGTGCAGAAGTGAAGGCAAACAGGGAGAGAAGGGATTTTTTTTTCTTTTTTTTAAGTCCTCTATTTTGCAAACCAATTAAAATATCATTGTTGGTTCATCCAATAGTGGAAGCAAATAATTAAACACACCATCTGTACAGGTCTGATCTGGGTAGCAGCTTTTTGTTTATGCTGATAAAATTTATAATGGTCTATTTGTGGTATCTTGAAGGATTTGCCTATACTGGCCTGCAGATTTTACTAAACTGAAACTATTAGAAGCTCACTAGCCAGAGATAGAAACGGGGAATTTAACGGCCAAAGAAATCCAAACCCACCCCACTCCAATCCTTGTTGTCTCGGGTTTGTTTCCCCTGTTGTTCAAGTATGGATGAGGATCACAAACTGTTCTAGGTATTAAACCCTCAAACAAGGTTGAGTCTGTCTCCATCACATGTAAGGCAGGTGCATGTCTCTTTGCAGCAGGAGAAAAGTACCACAAGAGTTAAGATGTGACTGATAAATACTTAAGTCATAAATTTTCAATATCTGTTTTCTGTTGGCCAACTCCCAGATGGGCGTCTACACATCTGGTTTTGACCTGGAGAGCTTAGCATTAACAAAGGCTTCTAATTTATATTTTTTCTGTCTCTAAACTAATCTCCGTTATGGCAGGAAGAGAACCCTGGAAGGTCACCACAACTACGATGCTCGCCAGCAATGACTGCAATTTATTGTTCCATTCCTGTTGTAGCCCTCACCAACTTTTTCCTCCGTAATCTCTTTGGGGCAGAGGCTGTCCTTTGGCACAAATCCCTGTGCTATGTCTAAAAGGGACTCGAATTACAAAGGGGTTCTCACTGCATTACTGTGCGCTGGACATTAACATGAGAGATCCCTCATGCACTTGCACAATTATATTATAGTTTTGGAGCACCAACTGACATAATTTTTCATGTGAGGTTGAGTCTGAATTAGCTGACTGCTCCGTATTAATGGTGTGGATTATTAATGCCTTGCTTTACTGATTACACATATTTGCAACAAAGCATATTTCTTTCTGTGTGGCAGGAAACATTTATCGGTATTACTTAAAAAGTATTTGATTACACCCAAATGCTTATATATTTGTGATGTGTCAACAACTGAATAAGAACAGTACCAGCCTTTTAAAATTCGAGACACGTAGGACCATCTGTTTTCTTGTCAGCAACCTCAGTCTCTCTCTCTCCACATTCCAAATGCTTACTGCTCCAATTTTACAAAGTTGTTACTCAATTCCCTTCTTCCTTTGCCCTCAAAAAACTTCAAAGGCAGTAATGAAGACCTCAATTTTTTTATTTTCACTTGATAATAATGACATGACTATTTCAGCAAGTTTTATGTCCAGCCTGGCAATTATCTGCAACCTTTGCCCCCAAAAAACTTCAAAGGCAGTAGTGAAGACCTCAATTTTTTTTTTTTTTCACTTGATAATAATGACATGACTATTTCAGCAAGTTTTATGTCCAGCCTGGCAATTATCTGCAATTTCTTATGGGGTTTGCAAGGACTTGTCTAGTTTATGGTAAACTGTGTCCTGGAGTTGGGGTTCAGGGGGTGGAGGGCATGGGAAAGGTGTCCTCCAGACATTTGTTTTGAAACATAGCAGCAGCTTCTGTGTGCTGAAGTCAACCGATTATTGCAAGGAGTAATTTACAGTCCAACGTATTTCAAGACCGGCACACACGTGAGTACCCACGGCTCGGACCTGCTCCCAGCTGAGCTCCACAAAGCACCGGGAGCTATCTTCCTAGAGCCCAAAAGCATAAGTCCAAAGAGAGGGAGGCCAAAGGCTCGTGCCTGACATAGCAGCTTTACCTGAATAGCTTCCTTAAAAAAGGAATGGAAGATAACAGCACTGCTCATACTAAGGGCACAGCCCATTTTGTTCAGCTGTGCTTCTTTACCTGAGATCTCAAAGAGAGAACTAAAGCAAGCTGTGACATTCAATTTTCTTACTTAAAATTTCCTATCAAGCTCACCCATGCTCCCCCCTTTTACAAATCTGAATACAAGAAAAGATTATTGTCCAAAGTGTGATGCAACTGTAATTTTAACAAGTTGAGCATCACTATAGCAAAATCCCCCCCAGATGATTTTATTTTTTTAAACCATTTCTTCGTTTTTTTGACACTACATCTGGCATATAGAATACAGATGATCATTTGTTTATATATCTGTCTAAATGCCTTTTCCAAACACAGCCAGATGGAGCCTTTCAAAATCAAATTAATTTCAGATTAATTCACTCTGGACCCACTCCAGTTTCATGACTCTACGCTTTGAGGCATCATCTAAATTGATTTAGAGTCACGAACTTAGAGAGCTCAAGTCCTTAGGTATAGAAAAAAAGATATCCTTCTTGCATACCTAAAGAGTCAGCAAATCAAGACAGTCCACAATTAGAAGTTTTGTCTGTTTCAAACAAAGCCCCAAAACCAACCTAAGAATGAGTCAGTCTATATAAGGCCAAAATCATACATAAAAGACTTCATATTTCATCCCAGAATTATCACACTAGAATTTACATTTTCAATACCTCCCTTGTTGAGTCCAATAAAATTTATTGCTCTAATTAAAAAGCAAAAAAAAAAAAAAGTTGTTCTAAACCTTGCAATAAGCAGCAGTCATAGAAAGGTAGGAGACAGGTAATAAAAATCTCGGCTGCAATGGATTTATCTAAGGAACTATAAACAAATGTAGCCTGCAAACACTGTGGGCTTGCATACTGTCAATCCTCTATGGATGCCTTTATTATCTCACTTGTTTCAATTGCAATTTGGGTTTCCATGGAGATGTAACAGTCAACTCTGGAAAATTATAAGATAAATGTCAGGCAGTGATAACGGTGCTAATGAAGCTTCATTGACAAGCAGAACTATGCTTCAAATAATAGGCATATTTCTATTAGCATATGTATAACCTGTCCAGAAAAAGAAAGAAAAAAAAGTCCCAACAATGGGGAAAGACAATATTAAAAAATTAAAATGAATTTGTGCACATGGAAGATACGCGACACACAAGGAAATGTTGCATCTGTGTGAAACGATGAATTCCTATCAAACAGAAGAGATGTGGGTTCCAAATTTAATTGCCTGATTTCTTTTGAAATCTTTGCACTCAGCTATCACGCTGAAAAAGCACTTTGCTGACACGCACAGACACACTTTTTTTGCATGGTGTGACTCTTGTTTCTTTACAACGCGAGGCTGAAAGGATCTGGTTCACGAGGCACTTTGAAGCCCGCTATTTTATAATGCACAAATACAGCTGCAGGGAGCTGTTAGAAAGATGCAGACCTCAGTGGAAACACACAGCGTATACACAAACACAGGACACGCTACGAGAGTTCCTGGGTATCGCACGTGCTCGGATTAGGGCTGCTGGTCCACCACATCTTGGTACACGATGGGTTTAACACAATACTGCTGCGGTGACAACTACGAGCACTTCACAGCACAGCGTGGTGTGGTCTTGACCTGCTTCTGGGACTCTTTATCAGGGGGGGTAGTGATAGGACGAGGGGTAATGGTTTTAAACTGAAAGAGGGCAGATTCAGATTAGATATTAGGGAGAAATTTGTTCCTGGGAGGGTGGTGAGGCAGTGGCCCAGGATGCCCAGAGAAGCTGTGGATGCCCCATCCCTGGAGGGGTTCAAGGCCAGGCTGGATGAGGCTTTGAGCAACCTGGGCTAGTGGGAGGTGTCCCTGCCCATGGCAGGGGGGTTGGCACTAGATGATCTTCAAGGTCCCTTCCAACCCAAACCATTCAATGATTCTGCACTTACCAAGCCCGTAGAAAGCAAAGATAAGCTGCCAGTCATCTGTGAAGGACTGCAGACAACTTTTTGCTTTCCACACATGGAAAGGTTTTGATGAACTGAAGGTCAAAGAGGTGACAAAGCTGATTTCTGCACCACAGAGGAAAATGCGGACCATCATGGTTTATTTCAATGAATCAAGCATTTATTTTGGGCAGGGGGGACTTCCACCACTGGCCCAGGGAGTTTAGTGTTCCAGGTTTCATTTTGGCAATCAATCAGAAGCCAGAAGGAGGGGGGCAGGAGTGGGACAATCCTGTCCAGAGGACTCCAGAGCAATTTTTGAAAGTGAATGAAATATGGTAGGATATTCAGTGCCTATCCATTAGGTGGCATTGCCTCTGGCTGGAGAACCAATAGGTGCTATAGAGGTTGTTCCCATCTCTTCTCACCACACTATTTGGCCTTGGGAATCTTAGTGCTTTGCCTGCCCAACCGTGTGCCTTTGTAATGCTTTCAGGTAGAGTCAATTGTCCTGTACAGTGTCCTGGAAAACAGGGTTCTGGTCTTAACCGAGCGTTAGAGAAGCTACAGCTCCAATAATGAAACTGAAAATCACGATGAGGACAGGTTTAGTGGTAGAGGAGGATGAAATCGTAAACTTACAAGCAAACAAAGAAGAAGATCTTTATCCCTCCACAAGGCTTGAGGTTAAAGTATGTGAGCAAGCAAAAGTTTGTGAACTGTGGGAAAGCTCTCAAGTGTTACTGGGATGAATAATCTTATGAAACTGTACCTCAACTGAATATCTGCACACAGGGCAGGAGACAAGAGGACTTTGCCATTTAAATGGAAAATGTAGCAGGGCTTTGGGGTCGAGGGCAGAGGGTTTTTGATCGTTTTCTCCTCCTCTCTGCAGAACACCTCTCTTCCTTCTACTTTTTCTAAATTCTCCCTATTTAGTAAAGGAAAATATGAATGTTGTCTGGGAAATACTTCACAGTTCTTCAGAGAGGAGTATGGAAATCATCTTTGTCCACCCAGGTTTTTGGGGTCAGAAAAGGGAGGTGGAAAAGTGCCCAGTCTTTCTGTGGAGCAGAACTCAGATCTGATCAGATTGCTGGACAACAACAAAATCAACAGAGTTGTTTTTTTCAAGTTGTACTACAGGGAAGCTTAAAAAAAAATCCAAGGTTTTCCCTTTTCTGAATCTTTTCTAACTACTCCTCTATATAACATACTAGAAAAGTCTAAGTATTTCATTAGATTTCTATGAAAATGTCAATAGTTAGAAAGCGATTTTCCCCAGTGACATTCAACATCCTTATAACTCACTTTAGTGCTTTTTTTCTGGGGGGGGAAACACCAAAACCCTAATATCACTGGCAGTTGGTTCTATGTCACATCACAAGTACTCCTGCCAGCTTTATGGAAAACAGAAGAACAGGTTAAGCTGGAGCCTGGCTTCAACTTCAGCTGGGCAAGTCTTAAGATGCTACTGCTAGTGTCAAATGGTGGCAGAACCGGGTCCCACCAGATGTACCACTCTCAACACATACAAGGTCGATACATAGGTTACGGAAAAGAAACTGTCTGTGAAGCCAGAACACTAAGTAATTTTTAATGAAAAAAACACTACGCATGCTTACTGGAGAGCATTGCCCAGTACGCATGGTGAAACGGGCCACAACGTCTCCATTTCACACTTGTTGAAACCTCAAAATCCCATTGCCATGTGTGTTCTAAGCTCTTCAAAGAAGATTCATCTTCTTTTATATTTTGGGTTACCAATAGTTATACTTTTACATCTGAAGAGAGAGCAGTTACATAAAAGGCTAAGTAGCACCAGCACACAGCAGTCAACAACAAATCTGAGCTTTTAAGGTAAACTCTCATTATGGCACACAATTTTATCTATTTTCTTATTTTTACACTAATATTGCAAATAATTTATTTTGCTTCACTGGTTACGTTGTTCTTTTGAGGCTCACAATAAAATAAACAGCTACACATAATTAGGAAAGAAGCAGCTCCTCCTTTAAAGGCATCATTCAAAGAAATAACAACAACAACACCACCCCAGAAAAACTGGCTTCAATTTTCCTAATACAAAAAAAATCCTGACAAATGAAAAATCTTGACAAAACCACACCGTAACACACACATTTCCCAAGTCATATGGCAGTCATTTATGGAGACATTTCTGACTTCAAAGACAGAGCTCCACCTATTTACAAGCTTCCAGGGTGCTCTGCGCAAATGCAGCATTGGGAAGACAGCAGAACGCTGCCATTGGGAACTTGTTTGCCAAATACATTTTGAGAAGCTGCTGAAACCCATGTTTTTAAGGTCACAGTAAATACTTGCAGCAGGAGAAATTTAGAAGGATGAGATAATTTCCTAATTGTACCTTTTGGACAAAAGCTTGTCCTAGTGGGTTATTATTTGCTGTGAAGATTTTATTCACAAGAAAAAAATGAACCCATGTCTTGGGGACTTGCTGGCACTCTTCCAGAAGAAATGGGAAAGGAGGAGAGGGGAAAAAACAGGAGAACCATCCACATCCCTTTGACTACCCTACAATGTACAAAGCCTCTTAACTTTGGTAGCCTCATGCAGCAGAAAAGGTAGTTAAAACCCTTGTGGATGTATTTTTAAGCTCCCTGTAATGTACGCGACCTGTGGAAACTTGGCCAGCTCAGATTTGGCTGGCTGTCAGCAGCAGTATGAAACACAGTGTGATTTATAGAAATCTCTGTCATCACACCACAGGGTTAATTTCTTTCCTTCTTTTTTCTCTTTCCATCCGCCCTCT
>NW_010123047.1:49208-60916 GCF_000699245.1 Pterocles gutturalis
GTGGAAAACTCCTATTTGTGATGACAAGTCTTTGGAAAGCTGGAGGATTAGTAACACCATGTGGTTCCCTAAGATCTCTAGCCCTCTTCCAACTGTTTTTCCATACAACCCTGCCCTGTAGGGTCATCGGCACCTTCGCTCAGCAGATGGAAAAAGGGAAGAAACCTGCCCCGGGGCAGGTGGAGGAACCTGGATGCTGCCGATGGGAGAATATAGACTTGAAGCTCACAGACCTCAATTGCTTGATAGAGGAAACAGAGGGGAATCCAACCATCAAATACAGGATTTTAATAATATGAACATTTATTTTAACGATTTGAAGGCTGAACCTGCTGGGCTTGTCACTGTAAGTAAGAGATACGGAGAAAAAATGTGAAGCCGGAATTTTCATTCTGACTGCCACCACTGGAGAACTGTGGGCTCGAGCTCATTTTGGTTTAACGCCGGGAAGGATATCGGTACCTCATGCACACGCAATCACTCACAGTAGACAGCGATCAGCTGGGCATTAGCTCAGCTATGAGCACCAAATGTGGAGCATTACCTGAGCAATTTCAAATTCATTGATGAGGATATTACTTACAGATTATTTAAGGCACACCAGTTTTCTTGCTATAACCATCCTTCAGAGAAGACAAAATCCAACAGAAAAACAAAACTGGGAAGTGTTTCTAATGGTGAAGAGCAGTGGACTATGCAACAAAGGAACACGTTTTGCAGCCACACTCCATCGTAAGTCTCTTCCCTTTGCTGTGCTTATCTCCCTCACCTTTGAATCGGTACATTATGTTCCCATCCCCGTGTAGTACTCTGAAACACTCAGAGGAAAGCACTATATAAATGTTGAACCGTTATGTTATTAAAGACAAAAAAAACCCCTTTCATGATACACTTTTTAATTTCATGCAATTCTAATTTGTCTTTTAAAAGCAGTATTTGAAAATTATGCAATACAGCAGAAGAAAAGTGCTTTCCAAAGCCACTATTAGTATTTGCATTGCAGGAGCATCTCTGAGGCCCCAAACAACGCTGGCTGCTTTTTAAGTAGCAGACCTAATTTTACTAGAAAGCCCAGATGTTTTCTTACTATTTTCATATTTTAGAAAACACAACGCACTCTCAGAGTATTTTAATAGGTGGTTAAGAAAAAAAGGGGAGAAGGGGATGCAGCAGGTCTAAATTCCCTTAGCCTACAAAATCAGGAATTCTTAATCTACAGTTTCCTACCAAGTATCTTCATTAAGGAGCCCAAGTTCTTGCATGCTTCTTTACTTCTCTGTGCTTCCATCTTTCCATGTCTGGACTGAATGTCAATGCAGGTGACTGAAATAGTTAATGCTTTACTAAGAAGGGTCTGGGGCTTAACATCAAGAGTTTCCTGGACAGAATGGGAACATATTCCCTGAAGTTTCAAGGTGGAAGAGAAAGCAAATCTGATGTGCCACCTCATATCATGCATCACTTCATATTTTCCAGTCGTTTATCCGGTACATCCTCTGCTATCCTTTCTTATTTAATTTGATGATGCATTCTGGGACAGAGTTGCATTAGGCTGAGATGCTAATTAAAACTACTTTGAAATATTAGCAGCTATATAACATATGATTGGTAGAAGAAAAATCATTGGGATATGAAAATTAGTATTAGTTTTTACATAAAATAAATTATTATTTAATAAATTCTAATTGCCTAGGGCATTTTTATGAACAACAGGGATTAACAAATATAATGTATACAATATATTTGTATATGTAACAAAGAAATATCAAGCCTGACAGCGTGCTTTTGCTTATTTCAGAACACACGCAGAGCTCACATGGAAAGGAAACAGATTACAAGAAGCTTCCCCTTAGCCATACAGAGCTGTAAGAAGCTCAGAGTCAGCAACGGCAGCGCACTTACGACTGCAGCGTACGCACCCCTGACAGTTTAATCAAAACTGCACGTCCTCGAGGAGTCATTTAGTCTAAATCACAGCTCGTGATTTCTCATCTTCCATGGTCAATGGGTCTGCATTTCTTAAAAAATGGGAATATTTGTGGAGGTAGGATGTGACTCCAGGAGAACTGCTTTGCTAGCTGTGTTCTACGAGCGCTGCAGAAATGTACACAAAGCTTTACAAATGACCTCATTTTTACCGGGAAAGGACAGCTCAGCTATGTTCTATATTTTCCTGAACTGAAAGGAAGGCCCCACAGCCAAACTGTCATGTCTAATCATTGTGTTGCTTAAGTGTGTTTAAAACAAACAACTTTTTTATTTTTTTTAATAAAAAACCGTGGAGCAATTGTAGTGTTTTGAGAGAGTGGGAGCTGCGTTTTCTATCACATAACCAAGACAGCGGAATAAAAATTTTGCCCAGTTTGATGAATGAGATTTATAAGGATAAATTTCCACCTCATTAATGACCTGAGCTGATTATTCCCTCCCCCCACTTTTCCTTTTAGGTCATGGATCAAATGTGACCCACTTTCCTTGAATGCTTTCCCACCACCTATTTTTCCCATTAGAGTAGAAAGCCAGTTGCTAAGGACACGTTACAAAGCAACCACGCAGACACTAAATATCTGCCCCCCAAACACACACTTTTCTTCTCCCCTGCCTTTACAATATTTCCCCCTCCTCTCAGCATCTACTCTGAACAAGATCCTGCTTTACATTCAGGAAAGCCAACAACAGAGCTGCTTATAAGGACAAGCTTAGCACAAGAATAGGATTTTCTAATGACTACAGAGACTCCTGAGGCCCTTCATATTTAAAAAAATATAAAGGCAGCAGCCTTGGTTTTTAATTACTCCTAATTCTAAATCTCATGGCCTTAAAACACAATAGCTCTTTCAACTCGGAAAAAAAATGACACTAATCAGTAACAGAGTCCCCTGCGCAACCTGCTAGTCCTCTGCTGGCACTGCAGTGTTTGCACTGTTATGATTTTTCAAGGTTGACCAATGAGTCAGCAAAGCCAAGATGACTTAAAAGCATTAAATCGTGCAACTAAAATGTCTTTTTTTTTCCACACACAGCACTGGATGGATTGCAATTAGCAAGGGGAATCAGTACAAGGCAAATATTGTAAGAGCAGAGAGAGACAAATAGGGAATTAAGGGAGATGGTGCTCATTTTGGAACAAATGAGCCCCAGATGTTAAGGTATTTGTGGTTTAATGGAGCCCCTTTCACCAGCCAGGTAAGGAACATAATTAAAAAGCATTCAAGTTCAGTTGCTGAGGCTGAACAAAACCAAAATGAAGATTTAATTCATCTGCCTTACTTCCCTCTGAGTAGCCTACTAATATTCCTACTTGGTGCAAAGTCCTTTGAAATGGAAGACCTGCGTCATTCTGCAACCCTTTCTACAAAAATCCTTCTCCTCGGCATTTATAAGAGAAAAGATGTCATTCCAAGTGTCTCATTGAAAAATTAAACATGAGTATGTAACACCACGGCTACTTGGATTTCCCTGACCATTTTAGCTTTCTGTGTCATTTATTACCCTTCCTAGTGGTATTGCGCAACACTCTGGCATTGCTTTCTATAACCAATGCCTCAGTTCCTCCAGAAATCAGAGGTACAACACATGATTAAATGTTTCATGTACATAGTTGCACATTTAAATTACACTTACAGAGTGGACAAGATTGAGGATTTGGTCACAACCCGCATTTCTACCTCATACCACCTACTCTTTTTCTACAGTACAGCCACAACATACTTTCTCCTAACTCTAGTACACACAACAGAAATCATATCTGCAATGGGTTTTTCCAGGTAGCAGGACAGTGAACCTGTACATCAGAGCTGAACTGCACCACTGACGCTACGGAAAGATTAGAGTCCCCAGCATCTGAACAAAATGAACCATAAATACAATTACTGTTCAATGACCAACGAGCAAACTAAGCATGGGTTTCCAGCAGTGGCGGTCTAGGTAGCGGCCTCCTAAAAAAATAATAAAATCCTGTTGATTGTAAGAATTCCTGAATTCAGACACAAAGTTTCTATAATCTTGAGCACATTTTCTTCTTTACACTACCCGCTATTCCTCTGCTTGCCTTTGTATTCACAGTTTTTTTCCTATGACTCCTCTTTTCAATCATCCTTAACACACTTTTTATTTACATTTAGCTTATACGTTGTTCACTAAACTCATGATTCCACCAAAAATACACCAAATATATAAAAATAAGGAAGGCAGTCATGGTAGCTGGCCCTCATTACTGCTTCATTCCTGGACAGCATTCCAAAAGCAGAGTAAATGACAGCAACTTCAAAGCGTTTGAACATAGGGCTCCTAGCATCATCTTTTATCATTTTTGAACATTCTGGATTCCCACCAGCTGTCTTTCAGTCTAAATAACTGTTTCACAAAAATGAATGTGCTGTACACTGTTGATCTCTTTTTCCCTTTACTGTTTTGGTCAAATTGCTTTTCAAGCACCTGTGATATTCTCCAGCTACTACTGCCTGGTGCTCCTTTGCTTAACGTCATAACAAGAAAAGCACCAGTCAGATGCAGAAAAAAAGTCATCTTATCCTTCAGTCCTTCCAGTAGCCAAGGCAGAGCTGTGCACTGCTCACTTGATGAATTCTGAAAGACACTCCACTTCCACTTCCCTCAGTCCCCAATAGTGGTGAGGTCCCACCAGAGCTCCTGTGCAAATCAAAGTAAGGACAGCTAGCCATCAATTTTCCTAACTCTGTTGTATCCTCAAAAAGAGATGTCAGGAAGCAGCACTCAACTCCTCCATTTTGGTGTTTAGTGCCCCACATCATCATTCGGGGGTATATACGTGCCGTGACTGTTTTCCCAAGGCAGACATGGGGAGCCAGGTTACAATGCAGTGAAGAATACCCATCACTGAAAATTAAAATCCTTAAACAAATCACCAACACGGACACAACCTCTGCTTCAATTACATGGCTAGCTAGCACATCGAGACTGTTCTTGCTTTGGCCAGAAATACTGAAGCCATGATTGATCTAATCTGTAATCATGTTGTTTATTTCAAATTAGAGATAATATAAAAAGCATAACTGTGTATGTATATATTCATAGCACCAGTGCAGACATCCAAAAGGAACTCTATTTTACCTTTGCTGCTTTGCATTTTAGCCTCATTTCTTCCCTTTTACAGTCTATGGTAAATACAGTATTTGCTTTTAGAGTTCTGACTCTCCAGGGATTATAAAGGAAAAGTACTTAACACAGAGATTATCTTTCTGGTGTTGCACTGTACGAATGAAAATTGTTACATTAATGGCACTATACAGTCATACTCAAACACCATTAAGTACCTCTCCAGAAAACCGAAGGAAAGTGAGTGATGAACTCCAGCATAGTTCTGCTTCAACTTGCAAGTACATTTGTGTTTCTCCCTCCCTCACCATGCAAAGGATTCTCTGGAAAGGAATTACCAGCCTTTCTTTTCCATTAACACTTCATAGCCTCTGTTAAGAGCAGCAAGAAATATTAACACTAAGCAAGTGAGGACGCACAGACACATAAAACAGTCAATTCTTTGAGCTTGCAAGATCTGTACAATTGGCTCCAAATCTTCCACTGAAATTCTGCCCAAATACAGATTTACATTATCAGCTCAAATCAGGACCCAATTTCACAGCTACAAACCCTAATCTGAGTGTGCAACAAAGTGCCTTCAAACAGACCAAGATTCACTACTTCTTTCTGTTATGCATTCCTCTTCCTTCATGGGTTTAGGACTTGTTTTTAGCTGCTTTAAATCAGTATAGGTCAGATGTATATCTGCTAATGAGTGTTGGTAATTAGGGTTTCAAACCACACAGCAGCAATCCAACACTTTCATGTTGCTGATATCTCTCTAAATACATGTATGTTTTAAGAGCAATTTCTGAAAGTCCCATTTGATTTAATTCCATTGAGTTCTTCAAGGCTCAAGTTACTGGTAAGAGCTCAAAATATCACTAAACACTGATTTTTCATGGTAGAGTTTTGTCTATTTTACTCTTTGAAAACCTTTGCAATCGTTCTGTATATTAGATTTTCACTTATCACAGAAATTTAGAAATTTATATCCTGAGACTGTAACTTCCAGGATTTTATATTTTGCCATGCATCAAAAAAAATAGAAAGCATAAACGTTTAATAGTAATAATGATAATAGCAATTAATTATTATTTGAGTGTTTAAAAATACTACAGCAAGAACATTTACCTGTGCTGAAGAAGCTTGATTAGAAAGTTTGGCAAAACTTATTGGAAAATCTGTAATCATAGCTTAGTTATGTCTGGGAAACATTTTGGGAAAACTCAGTACATCTCACTTTTCCCTCCTATTAATTGGAGATATCTGTCTAGCTTTGTCAAGTATTTTAAAAGAGCATGTGAGAAAACTGGGAGTCATACAGGTACAGAAAATGTGAAGCAATGTAGCCAGAAATGCACTCCTTTCCCATAGATTTCAATTTAAGTCGTTCACGGGAATCGGAGAGGCTTCCATGAGTAGGTCTGTTCAAACATAATTTCATTTGTATGTGTCTGCTCCCTCCTGCACCATGTAGAAAATGAAGAAGAAAGGAAAGAAAGCCTCAGCATGATCCTGAAATTAATTTTCATGATAGGAGCAATTGAGTCCATCTACTAAGGTACTTATAATTACATTACAATGTTACTTGGAAGAAAAACGGCCAGTTATATTCTAAGAAAATATTAACCCCATCAGCCCGATCACAAATCACTGCATTTAATGTATTCTTCCTTTTATTAACACCCACAAGGTGCCCATTAGAGGCACCTTCACCGCTCTCCTAAATCACTTTTAATTATCAGACTAGCAAAAACCCGACGGAAATGTTATTTCACGTCTTCGAATGAAAAGCTCTTCGCTGTCCAAAAAGACATGTCAGCACTGGATGATTTAGCCCATGATTTTGTTTACTGCCTTCAACTTTCATTAGTGTTAAAAGCGCCAAGATCGTTTCCCTGACTGCTGAGATTTCCTAGGAGAGAAAAGCCACACGGATACTGAATTCTCCTCTACCTGCAACAGGCCAGAGACTCAAAAAGGTCCTGGGGTGAGCGGCAGGGTGCAATCATCTGTGGCTTTGCTTTTTCAGGTTGTGTTATCATCACGGGCTTTCTCAGGAAGAGAGAAGGAAAGGGACAGGAGCAATGCCTGGGTCCCCACGCAGAGCTTGCAGAGCCTGCTGTATCTTGTTCCTGCTTTGCCATCTCACCCATCTCCCAAGTGAGGTTTGGTTCAGACTCAATACTTCCCATTCGTCCCACATTCCTGCCATCCCTCAGCAAAATAAGCAGTAAATTTAAACACCTGAGCTGGTTATTTCACTCCTGATAAGCTGTCTCATTGAGGTTTTTGTGTTGTTCTAAAAAATTACGTCAATAAGCACTCGATAAATTTTTAGTAAAATATGTATTGTTCCCTGATATTAGCTCTAATGCTTTGACTGAGCTTTCAAAAAATACTGGGAGCATTTTACAGGAGTAAAACCCTCTAGCTGAAGAGAACAACTATTTCCGAAAACGCCCGTCAACACAAGGCTTATACATGTTTAATCCCATTCAGACACACATTAATTTCCTCTCAAACTAAAATGAAGAAGTAAAGTATGACACAACATATTACTAAGAAGAGGGAATTAAAATGATTAATCCGGTGTTTCAGTCTCAGAATTTGTGCGTGCAAGGGCATGATGAGCCTCCAAGCAAACTGACCTAAGCGAGTCTGCTTTAGAGTGAAGGACTGGAGCAGATGACACCAGAAGTCCAAACCAACATTGCTCTATGGTCTAGACATCAGCACCCAGAAGAAAATTTGTTGGAACTGGAAGAAATGCTTTAGGAAATAAAGCAGCCTCACCTGGAGTACTGTGTGCAGTTCTGGACCCCAAAATTTAAGAAGGATGTGAAGGTCCTTGAATGCATCCAGAGGAGGACAGCAAAGCTGGGGACAGGGCTGGAAGGAATGTCCTGTGAGGAGCAGCTACGGACTTCAGGTTTGTCTAGTTTGGAGAGAAAGAGGCTGCGGGGGGACCTCATGGGTCTCTACAGCTTCCTGAGGAGGGGACATGGAGAAAGAGGTGCTGAGCTCTTCTCCCTGGGATCCGGTGATAGGATGCGTAGAAATGGTTCAAAACTGTGCCAGGGGAGGTTTAGACAGGACATGAGGAAGCATTTCTTTGTTGAGGGTGGTCAAACATTGGAACAGGCTTCCTAGAGAGGTGGTCAATGCCCCAAGCCTGTACGAGGCATTTGGACAATGCCCTTAACAACACGCATTAACTTGGTCAGCCCTGAATTGGTCAGGCAGTTGGACTAGATGACCATTGTAGGTCCCTTCTAACTGAAATATTCTATCCTATTCTATTCTATTTCCTTGGAAGAAATGGATTTTTTTTTTTCAATGGAACTTGATATAAATTTTTCTTTGTAATATCATTCATTCCCTAGAGGTGACATTAAGCATTAAGTGAAGCCTGACTCTACAACCCAGAGAAGCTGGTCCAGAGAATATTCCCTCCATCCCCCAAAATGATTCAAATCTCCATCACTTTGCATTTCAACTCTGTGACCACTGCTCACCCAGAACACATACAGTGCAATTTGCCCAGTGATCAGGGAGCCCATGATACCCATTCAATCACAGGAAGCATGAGCTGGGATTTCTGGGGATGGTAATAATTTTCTCAGACTTTGGATGAATCATAACCCTTCTGTTTCTCAAATTATCTATCCACATCACAGATGTAACGTACACCTTCTGTTTAGAAGCTCTGTACTTGAATCATTAACATGATACAGATAGATAAGAGATTCTATGGATTTATTATACAGGAATGATACTATGGTATTATGTTTTTCTAGAGGAAATGCAAACATTATTCTGCTAAAAACTTCTCAGTGCCATTCCACAATGTTGTTATTAACATGCACACACAACAATAAAAACTTATGGGCATTCACAAGCACTTGTTATATCATTTATGAGACAATGACAAAGCTGTACACTATAATTGTAATTTGTCAAAATGGAAAAAAGGGGCACAAATTAAACCAAAAGCAATTATTTAAACTATGATGAGGTACCAAAAGAGAAGCAGTTTGCTATTAAAATTACACAACTGATGTGCATGAAAATCCTGAAATCAAAAAGCCAAACACCTCAGCCAAGACCATGGATCTGCATCTCCTCAGCCTATGTTGGAATGAATGATTAAAAGCTTATATTTGAGCTGACATATTACAAAACCAAGTAAATGAAAAAATATTGCAGTGCTTCCTACTCTCACTGCCCTGAAATTGGTGGGTCAGAAAAAAAGAAGGAATCCAGATCCCCAAAGCCTTGCATTTTGATTGCAAACCAAAAACTCGACCTCTACAACCTCCTTTTAGATTTTGGGCACCTGTCATTACCTCATAAGAAATTATAAATTATTTCTAGACTGAAACCATTCCTTGAAACCAACAAGTAACAACCTCTGCAATTTAGTAATCCTCTTTCACCTCCATTTCTCCAGGGCAGGGAAAAAAGCAAGCTGCCAGAGAATGGACTTTTCTGGAGCCTGTGCAGTCTGTGCAATTGATGGGCCAGCTCATGCTTCAGTCCAGAAGCAGCCATTCCCTGGCCTGGTCTTCTATCTGAGCAGCTTGGGAGCCAGGAAAACCATCATACTGGCTGTATTCCTTCTGCACACACCAAAAAAAGGACAACTTGTATGTATATATAAACAAAAGAAGGGTTTATAAAATATGTTTTCCAAATATAACTTTGTAATCTGGTTCCACTTAGAATATACAGTGCACTCCAAAAGTGAACAGATACACCTAATTTTTCAAAAATGAAAGCCAATGATAACATATTTGCATTTAATCTGTTGCATAGATTTTGGAAACCTTGTAAGCATGACTTCTACATAAATATTTATCACTGGAGTAAACCTTCTCCTTGTTGTTGGTTAGACTGCAAACCCAAACCATACCTTAGAAAGATCTAAACTACAAATGAGCATCTTAGCAGTTTGCTATGCACGGAAGCAAGTCAAGGAAAAAACCAATACAAGCATCTCCCACATGAACAAAAGGCTGGTGCAATTCACTTTGAACATGCTTCTCTCTTGGCTTCTGAAACACCACTTTGCTGTTCTCTTCTTGGTCCCTAGTTGCCTCTTTGCCAAATGTAACACATATTTATAAGAGGTTAAAAAAAGAAGCAAACCACTACCAACAACCAACCGAACAACCCAACACGGCATACGGGGGAGGACAAATAGTCGAGTCAGATGTAGCAGCTTGCTTTTACTGTCTCTTTGCTCTTGGGAAAATGCAATAGTGGATTCTGAATATTAATTGAATAAAGAGCCGTGCAAATTCCAGCTGTTGCCCATGCGACTGGGTCTGGAAGAAGGGTGTTTTCTCAGCCCTCGGTTTCATTTCCGGACTTCCAGAAACTCTGCACATATGTAGCCCTGCAAGTTGCACAATTTAATTCCATAATCCATCTGTGAAACTCCAGCTTCTCTGACTCCAGTGGCACATCAACATTACGGAAACTGTAACTAGGATAAGAAACATATTTAACGAGGCTCTCCTCCACATGTTGTGGTTACATATGGCAATAAAGGGACCAGGATGCCAACACAAGAACATATGATGCAAATCCTGTTTTTTGGGGTATGTTTAACCAAGCCGAAAGGCCATCAGCAAGGTTTCCTCGACAAACACGCTTCCCCTGATTTCCATGGGGTTTGCTACTGGGTTACTTAAACCCATGCTACATGCTTCAACGCAGGTCATCACCGTAGATGGCAGGTCTGGACTACCAGCACCTTGGAGCAGAGATGTCCAACAGAAAGGTTCACCTGGAAGGCCAGGGAAGGACATCAAGACTGGGGACCACTTACACACAAACTCAGCTTGCAGGTGTCAAACCTTAGGGAGTATGAATTTGGAAGAAATGTTCACCACCTCTTTTATGGAAAAAAAAACAAAACACCTGAAAGGGTCCTTTTAGGTGTCCCATGCTGAGTCCTCGCATCACTGACCAGTTTTGACCTTAAAGGACATGTGGAAGTATCAATAAGTGCAATCAGGGAGGTCTTTAAGAAGACTTTTTAAATGGCTAGGGTCTTTATCCTGTCATATTTTCTGGGCACTAGTACCATTTAATTTGATTTTAAACTGTACTGTTTGATGAAATGTCCTCTTCTTTAGTTCAGTGAAGTCAAGACACAATAAATGGATTTTTAATGGATGAAAGTTCAATTTCTCTGGCAGGAGAGGCACATGAGGAAAAGAGACACAATGTACAAATGATGCACTCTGTGTTGACTTTTGACCCGAACCATTTCATGACAGGTATAAAAATGAAATATGTGGAGGAGGGGAGAGAGAAGAAACAGGAAAGAGCTTTGAATGGCAGCAATGCTAATAGCCCAACAGCATACAAATCATTTAGAAACAGAGGTTGGTTTTTGGGGTACGACAACGGTACAGCAGAAACTGAGCTAAAAGCAGCTTTCTCTTCTTAATCTTCTTTTCACATATTGGCTACCATTTCTGTTCAACATTTGGCTTTCTACTGTAGGGTATGTGGCTTAGTAAAGTCAAGTCAGGTGGTTTTGGAGAGGGAGAAATAGAGTGATACTATTAATCTCTGTATTATGTGGTAGAATCCTTAGCAGAATACAGGAAAATAATGCTGTTTTTCTGTGT
>NW_010123047.1:60946-82992 GCF_000699245.1 Pterocles gutturalis
CATTAGAGACACGGTTCAAGCCAGTGTTTCCTCAGTCCTGTTGGAGAAATGAATTAAGAAACAAAAATAGCTCTGATGGTGGCAATATTTATCAGGACTTGACTGAGCCACATTAATTAAATAATGATTCTTCAATGGAAAATATGATGCGCTATAACTAAAGCTCTGAAAGACCATTACGAATTATTTGGAAGCTCCAAAAATACTTCAAAAATCAATTAAGCTATATTAAATTGAATACAAATTAAAGACCAAAGCACCCATTCCTGTATATTTACCTCAGCTGTTTTCAATGATTTCCAGCTTCGAAATCTCTACTCGTCTGCCAGATACAGATTGTGGCTTTTAACATACAGTGTCAATAGATGGCAACTGCTTACTTCTGCTCAGTGGCTCTGGGCTAGAAAATGCTATTTTTCAGTGTTTTCACAGAGAGGAGGAGAGCATCGGCATTTAAAGGTATCTCCACAAATGTTTACATTTGAAGCACCATTGCTAGATCTGCCAGCAGAGGCCTTCACACGGCCCCATCACGAGGCAATATTTATCTCAGCTTCACCTGGGAGGAGATGCACACCGTTTATGTCTTTGAACAGCACTTGTCAGGTTAATTACTGAATTTCCTATCACCCGTTGCTCCATCCTGCTGCTCTGACAGATGCCCCTGACCTCGCTGCTCCTTTTGATTTCAGCAGTTGTGGGGTTTGGGGTTTTGGTTTTTCCTGCTCAGCACCTCTACAGCTAGTCAGCACCACTTCTGTCTCTCAAACAACAGCTAATTTGTTCTCAGCAGACAAGACACAGGGCATACATTTAAGCTGAAAGAGGGTAGATTTAGATCAGATATTAGGAAGAATTTTTTTCCTGTGAGGGTGCTGAGGCAGTGGCCCAGGTTGCCCAGAGAAGCTGTGGATGCCCCATCCCTGGAGGGGTTCAAGGCCAGGCTGGATGAGGCTTTGAGCAACCTGGGCTAGTGGGAGGTGTCCCTGCCCATGGCAGGGGGTTGGAACTGGATGATCTGTAAGGTCCTTACAACCCAACTATTCTATGATTCTATGATTCATACCCACCCTGGGAAAAGGGGCTGATTTTGGCCTCTTGTTGGTTTGGTTAGGCCATGACAGGCGGTGGTGTCTCCTCCCCTCTTCCATGAGTGTCGATGGCTTTTAAAACACCTTTTCATCAAAACTTCTTGATGAGGGAGCAAATTTGCTGCTCTGAGGGTGCTCAGATCTGGAATGAACTGAGACTTTCCACAGCAAACATCAATAGCACAAAGACAATTTTGGGGGCTCTCCTCATTGCTTTATAATCCTTGACTATTCAAGATCTTGTGGCCTCATATGCCCCTGAAGAGTACGCACATGTTCCTGTAATTCCTATTTGTTTAGTGGGCTGTTTCACTACTTGATTAAAACATTTTCAGGTTTTTCATGAGAAGAGTCATATTTAGCCTTAAACCTTCATTACCCTTCTAACAACTCCTTCAAATACATGTTGCACTCAATTACAGTAAACCCACAAATATAACGTTCCCTTTTCAGACGCATTCATTTGCATCTTGCGTTAAATGGCTTATAATGGAGCCATATCATTCAAATGTTAACTGAGAATTATCGTTTTTAATTATCTCACACCTTTATAAATTTTTCAGGTCACCTCTCTTCTATTACGAAATGCAATCTGGGTGCCTTGATTTTATTTATAACCAACAAGGTGCAGAAAAGCTATGCATAAACTCAATCAATATTTTTATGAGGTTTGGTGCCTCCCCTTAGAGAAATTACTGCAGCTCTTTTAATGTTTACAATTAACTTCTTCACAGACACAGTAACATCTTTTCCCCTGCAGTCACAGCCAACAGCAACCTTTAAATTGCTGAGGGAAAGGCATTTTGAGGTTTGAGAAACACTGTGCAGAAGGCACAAATCTCTGCCATCCTTAGAGTATCTTAGCATATCCCAACCACAGGGAGATCAATCCTGAATTACTGCAAAAAATATTATTCCAGGGGCTCTCTCTGAACATCTAGTCCAAAAATAACTATTGAACTTGTAACGTGCACCTAAGAGTTCACAAAACGGGGGTGCTACGAGTGTCTGGAGCAACAGTGATTCTTAGAGATGCTCTAGTAGTGTTGCAGTATTTCTGCTTCCAGGCAGACGTAGAGGGCTACACAAAATGAAATAAAAAGAATCATCAGCCTAAATTATGCAGCAAGTCCCAAGGCTGTTGTAGTCAGCATCGTGCAGACCAGCAGTGTTCCATATTAGTAACAAGTCTGAATAGATCCAATGAATCCACACTTTTCAGCGAATGCTAAGATAATCATGAGACACCAGAGCACTCAAGTGAGCTGTTATATTAATGAAAGTGGGAACTCCCCCATTTTTGCTTCCCTGCAGCAGCACTGAGAGCTCTGCTCTCAGACAAGCTTATTATCAGGGGCTAACAGCAGACAGATGAAACCCATGAACATCAGGGGGGACCACAGTTTCTTAAGAGGACCACCAGTCTTTGCTATCATCCTTGACAAGAGGACCATGTGGGAGAAACACTGAGCAGCTCCCCAAAATCTGTACTTTCTCATATTTTTGGTTTAGAAAAAGATTGTAGCAGATTCTTGCTTCATTATTACTTTGCTGTGCCATTTCAGTTCAAAGATGATAGGCATCCATAGCACTTAATTTATAAAGGGAAAAAGTGTAACGCTGTGTACTAAATATTACATCATCTCTAAAAAGAAATAGATGAAAGAGAACCTGCACATCATTACTTTGGACTTAAATGAAAATTCCTGAAAAGTTTTAAACAGCTTTTGTGATGGCAAGGTGTTTTGCTTTATTTCTTAAACTTTCCAACTCTGAGAGGAGTGGGGAATTGTATATCCAGGAAAAAGTAAAAGGAGTAATGTACATACATTCCACAACTGGATTCAGTCCTTCCCTTTTACATAAGGAAATGTTAATCTTAACATTAGCAAAACCAGCAAATTCTACAGAAATTCTGCCAAGGACTACATTCCTTGCTCCAAGAAAAAAGGAAATATCGATGAACTTAAAAGTGTATTTTTCTTCTAGTTAAAGGCTGCATGGGTTCAGATCTTTAACATCTGCATTTCCCAAAAGGACTAATTTTCTCTGGACCGTCAGATTTTGATTGCATGTTGTGCCATCTAAAACATTCAAAGCATGTTAGTGTGTATATTCCGCTACTAGGTTCTCCGTGCAATCTGTAGTTCAGGCTTACAGTCTCCCAATTCTAAATGAGTATGTGTAACCAAGCAGTACTGAGGTGGCTAACGGCTGAAAACAACCTCAGATCCCAGCACCACCAGTCTCCAGAGCAAATAAGGAACATGATAAACTGGCGTCTTTGTCATGGGCCAGACAGCGATAAAAATTAATCTTGGTATTTCTGTCCAGATTCATTCTAAACCTTGCTAGACATAGCTGTCTATTGAAATATGTATCCAAGAAAGGAAATTAAACAGAGAGATCTGCTTCCAAGCTGAAGCGCAATGCCAGTCCTAAGTCAAATCTTTATCTGAATTTTGCCCAGTTGTCTTACTCCTGGCTCTGACACCTAATCCTCAAAGGTAGCTGAGTTAGTCTCCCCCCCTTGCCCCGTTATTACATCCCAGAACACAAGCTGACAACTCTCCATGCATGAAAAATATTAAACGTTTTAGCTCAGGAGTTGATGTAGGCAGTGAAAACTGGCTTTGGAGCTGCTACCAGGAAGATGATGGAAATGCAGGTACGAACAGGAACCTTTGATAAAGTCATACAAACCAAACCCATCATAGCTGGGATGTCAGGAATCCCAGACTCCCTCTCTTTCTTCTGCCATGCAGGTTAGTTCCGAGTAGTTTGGTGTCTACCCCTAGCACATAAGCTTGTATGCAAAACCACACACTTCAGAAAGCCAAGTGTCTGCCGGCAAGTGCCTGTTGGAATTACACTAGTGATGACTGTGATTGAGGATGTATTCACCCAGTACAACTTCTGCCAACAACTTACTGAGATTAGAAAGTTGTTGGGAAGAAATTTATGGAGGAATTGCTTTCTGGAGTCATCTTGAACTAATAAATAATGGGTACCTTTCTGAGATGGCTGTTTTAGAGCTGCGTACAGCTGGATGAAAACTAGAGCCCTATGGTCCAATTTATTTGCTATTAGTTTCTTTCTCCCCCTCTCTCTTTTTAAACTCTAACACACAATTTCAGACTACTGTGAAAGCCTCCTTAATTTGCCTCTGCATTGTGCAAAGCAGATGTCCTGCCTTCGCAAACTGATTAGTAAGTGGTTTATATTATTACAGTGGTTGTCATCGTTATTGCAGAAATGTTGAGCAAGGCTGCTGTAGGCTGCTTTTGAAAATGTCTGGAATGACAGACTATCTGTTTCAGAAGTGATACAGAAGCGTACAGGTGTACAAAACACACTTTTCTGGAGAAAACAGACCAAATAATATTCTAAGAAATAGCACATCATGTTGCAGGTAGAGAGGTACCTTCAGCATCAGGGTAGACAGAGTATAAAAATAACACAGGCACTGGACCATGAGTCAGAGGACGTGGGTCTTATTCCAGGCCCTGGAATTCGGTTTTAGACAAATCCTTTGGTTGGGATTAATCTCAGTTGTGTTATCCTAGTAGTATCTAAAACACTGAGGCAGCCTTCTGTGGGACCCATCAGCTCTAAAGGCCCACTGTGGATGATCAGTTAAGACAGCTGCAATTAAGTGGGGTGGATCTTGTCACGAGCTGCACAGGCAGCTTAACATTTAAATTAATTGTTTTTGTTGGAGAGGGTGAAGCAAAGTCTGCCTCTCTTATAAGTTTGTTCATCTAGCTACTGACCTTGATTGAGCTCTCTGAATGCTACTGCAATAGAAATTAATACTAATTATAGCTTTAAAAGATTAGATATGTTAAATCTGCTCCTAGGTGTCCTGACAGTTTTAGAAGCAGAAAGAAAGGTGGGCATTTAGTTGATCCTGAAGTCATACTTCACCACTGGCTCATTCTATTCCTTACTGTATCCAAGCAGTTCAACAACTTTCCAACAAAATTAGAGCTCAACAGAGGTGACTACAAATACTTATTCATTGCAAGAACCGCGAATTACTACTGCTATCACTGCAAAAACATAGCCACGCGGTTTCTACTTCTGCAGAACACAACATAAAAAGTTCTGACTTGACCACTACTGCTCACAAGCTGTGCAAAACTCACAAGTGCTAAACAAGGGCATTTGTGGGTTTTTTTGGTTCAACTTCACACAAATGGTTCTTAAAGCAGGAGGAACTGACCTCTTCCCTTTTGTCAGCATTAACATTTCATGACTACATTGTTAAACAGAGAGAGCCTGTGTCAGCACAGATTCACAGAGTCATTTTGGTTGGAAGGGACATCTTGAGGTCACCTGGTCAAGCCACCCTCAGAGCAGGGCCAACTAGATCAGGTTGCTTAGGGCTGTGATGATATTTCAGTCCCTCCAAAGGCAGTCCCTCTGGGTGCCTGTTACAGCGTTTGACCACCACCATGGTGAAAACCTTTTTCTTTATAACATATCAACATTGGCATTTCCATTCTAACTACTTGTGCCCGTTGCGTCCTGTCCTATGTACTCTGTGCACATCTGGAAAAAAAAGTCGTGCTCTGTTGCCTTTGTAACTTCTCAGTAAGTAGCTGAGAACAGATTTCCCCTTCACCTTCTCTTCCAGGACAACAAAGCAGCTCTTTGAGCCCCTCTTTGTACATCATGTGTTCTGGACTCCTGACTATCTTGGTGTCCCTCCACTAAACTCCTCCCAGTATGCCAATGTCTTGTACTGGAGAGCCCCAAACTGGACACAGTGTCTAGACACGGACTCAGAGGTACCCAACAGAGAAATAACCACCTGCCATGGCCTGCAGCCTACCCTTTTACCAGAACGCCCCAGTGCATGGTCGCCTTTCTATGCTCAAGGGTGCAATGCTGACTCCTGCACAATTTGCTGCCCAGCCAGACCCTCCCTCAGGGCCTTTTCTGCAAAGCAAATGACACTCAAGTCCCACTGCAAGACATATGTGCACAAAAGGTTGGACTGCTTGCAATCCCTGCTAGAATCAAAACAAACCTACAAGCACTGTTGCTAAATGGCTGTAGACCACGGGCAGAAGATGCCAAAGCAAAGTGTGGCAACCTGTACCATTAAAAAAATAATTAAAAAAAAAAATCTAAAAAGAATATGGACAATATTTGCACTAAATAATCCACCCTCACACACAAAAGACACAATTCAATTATCTTGTCTTTGACTCTAATTTGACTCAGAAATACATAAATTCTTTTTTTTTTTTTTTCCAAATACATTTGAGGACAATAGTGTCAGGACAAATTATTCTTTCTTAAAACAAAGCAAAAGACACTCTGCATCTCTTACACAGAAGTGAATCAGAGGCCCAGATTCTGACACACTCTCCATCTTTGCAGATTTTCAAAGTACAAACACAGAGCCAAGCTCAGCTTTTACAATGAGTCACTCATACCCGCAAACAGTTCACGGAATTTTTATCTTGAAGCCCTTCAGAAGTATCTTCAAAAAAGACAAAGTATTTTCTGAAATACTTCAACAGAATTTTTATCTTGGGACTCCAAGAAAGCTTTATAAAGTAAAATCTCATTTTTTCTACTGCTACAGACAAATTTCTTCTCCATTTTAAAGACAAACAAGCTTTCCATTTTACAGACAAACCCAAGAATAACTCCAGTTGCCAAATCAAATTTCTGATCAATAGGAAAAAAATCTTCAAAATGTGTCAAAGCAAGGCAAATGAATGGACCCCTGCCTGCAGAGCACTAGAAAACTTCAAGAGCACTGTTGTTTACTTCAGATAACTAACTTTCTTTAGAAAATTAATTTCTCAGTGAGAGCACGAAACTGTGCATCTACTAATGAATCCAATAAGCATAAATATACATTCTGAAACATTGCATTCTCAAATGAAATTTTAGTGTGTTTTTTTTGTTTTTTGTTTTTTTTTTTTAATTTTTTTTTTATCCACTGTACAAAATTAAGTGCATGAGCCATTTCTGCTTTTCACTTCTGTTGTCAGCAGCTAACCTGAGCTAAGTTTCAGGACTGACATCAGAAAGTCGCTCCTAATACTTTTCCTAATCTAATTTGTTTGAACATCAGTCTGCCTGCGGATGAACATATGCACGTGCGTATACCTGGTATAAAATACACAGTCATTTCCACAAAGAGCACACGCCTTCTTGGCAGCCAAAATTCTGACCCTTTTCATTTAGGGCTAGCAGAAAGCAGCTTTTCTCTAGACATCCTTCCACCTCTAAACATCACACCTTTAATAAAAAAAACCAAACCAAACCAAAACGAAAAACTCCTGAAACTTAAAGACTGCTATAAAAAATTTCAACATTTTCATTACCCTTTTGTTCCAAAAAGCACAAGTACCCCGACTAGACATTTCAGTGCAGCCATTAAAGCAGAATGCCTTTTGAGGCAGAATTCTATGAATGCACTCTGGCTTATAAAAAATGTATTAGATGATAGCTCTGAAAAAGGCTCTGAGGCGTAACATGGTCTATCATGTTGTGCATGCATGAGTTAGCTTTTACAAGATCAGAACCAGAAGCGAAGATGAATGCTATTCATTGTAAGCCCAAAGCTTTGGAAGTTCAGTATCGCAGTGCTTGGGGGTCAGTACTAGAGCTATTAAAAAAAAAATTTAAAAAGGCATATTCTTTAAAGAATGGTCCAGTTTTTAAATGTTTGGCACACACGCTCACCCTCGGTTCTTGATCACATGGAGCTGGGGCTGCAGCAGAACGGGCAGAAGACAACCGCCCGCTGCCCGGTTCTCCCCGCTCACCCAGCCCTGTTCAGCGCCAATTTAATTTGTTACGAGAAGGTCAGTGGTGTTCTTGCTAGTGGGTTTTAAAAAGTCAAATATCACTTGATGGGAAAAAAAAGCAATGACTTCACACCGGGTGTAAAGAGGAACAATTCTGGCAAGGACTCATCCACTTACTGTCAAAGAAAATTACATACAATTTACTATTTTGACATTCTGGAGTGCGTTCGACGCATTATTACGATTCGGAGGTCTTAAAGAGAAGCAATTCAAATGAACATTAAACTAAATGGATTTTCTTTGATGAAATAATGATAAATAATAACACAGATGACTTTGGTTGTTTGCAAAATAGCTTATTCATAGTCAGTTGCCCACATTATTTTGAAAATATCTCAAAGCCCAGGACAAACCTTTTTTTCAACTGCTAGATGCCTTTCGGAGCTAACAAAGAGTTATTATTCTTATTATTCAAACTATTATCTATATTATGTGATAACACAACTGAGCAATATTGCACTGAATTGTCAGAAAATGTACATTTCAAAAATTATCTTTGCGTTTTTCTGCTGACTCCAAGTAACACAACACTGCGGTTGACGAGATGCCCAACGTGGCAGTGTCCCCACAAATGTACTCTTCAGACGTCTCTCTCTGTGTTTTCCCTTCTAAGCCAATTGCTCTTCTTTGCCACCAACCTAAAGTGTCAGCTGTGACTTTCTGAGCAGCTCTGAGTAATGGGATCAGCTAATGTTCGGCACATGGAGAAATTCCATATCATTCTCCTCTCTAAAAATACCATCGGCTGCTGCTAGAGCCACTCAGCGGTGATGAATAGCTAAAGGGACAAGCAGGTCTCTAAATTTACTTCATATCTGACAGCCCTTCAGCAGATATGGGTAATGGATCCTACTTACTCCAAACTACTGTATACTGCGAGGCACTTTCCCATCGCGTGAATATATACGCTCAGTATGGGCTTCTTAATGAACGTGATTTTTTTCTTCCCCATTAAGTCAAGCTGATTACACATTAAAAAGCTGTTAGTAAATTTTGAAACATGTTACCAATTCAAGCAAAAAATGCTTATTTGGTCTTCCAATGCACCTCCAAGCCTCTATCAGAGAAGGTCTCTATTGACTTCTAGGGATTTGCCTCAAGTGTTGGAAGTGCGCGCATCTTATAAATGCACACAGCTAATTATCTTCAATGACTTTAGCTGATTCGCTCGCTTAATATATGAGTATATCTTTTCTGGGTATACAGCACTAGAGTATTATTTCCTGAAGGTCATTTGATGACTTTATATGATTTTTGCATGTGTATGTGTGTGTGCATTTTTAATAAGGTCCCATTTCTCAATTGAGGAAAAGAGCATTCGATGAGACAAAGGGTATTTACTGCATATCTAGGGATCTCCAGATTGGCAATTATATCATAATTGTTTTTAAATTCTAAAAAAAGGGGGTGGAGTGGGGAGGTAAGAGATAATTAAGTCACATGAACAAGACCCAAATTGCATTTGCTCTCGGTTTTGTTGTGCACAATATCAGTTTAATTGAATCATCTGTAATTCTTCTCGCTTTTTTTTTTTTTCTTTTCTTTCAGCCCGCAGGAACGCACACATGACATTACGAATGAGAGGCTGGCTGGCAAATTTCTTGAGAACAGAGAGATTCCAAGTATCCATAGGATTCGCCAGAAAACAGCAGATGAGATTATATATGTCTGTGTGTGCGTGAGTGTACAAATGTGCCAGGGAGGGTGGAGGAGAGGGATGGCCTCTGGTAACTTGATGTCTGTCAGCCAGCGAACCTTGATTTCACTATTAATATGTCACAGTTCACTGCACAGAAGCTTTCAGCAAGCATCAGCTGCGCTACACATGCGCACGGGCACACGCGCACACACATACACTTTTATATATATACAACACAGTCAAACCAGTCTGTCATCAGAATCACCAAAACAATGGCATGGGCACAGTCTCTCCTACCTCAATTAGCAAAGCTTTTTTTGGTAATAATTTGTTTGAGCAATATTTGCTTCTGTGTTTTTAAAAGAGAAATCTTCATGATTTAACTGGCTTTGGCTGATGGAAAAGATCCTTGCTGATGTGAAATCAAATCATGTTGCTTGCAGTTAACACTGGAATTACAGAAAAAACTAGAGAAATAATAGCAGCACCGAATCCATAAACTTTCAAGTGCAAAATGAAGGATTCCAGCATATTTGGGGGCTTCCCGAACTGAAACACCATCCCAAAAAAAACCTGCAGTGCAAAGATATTTGCCCTACGTTTTCTTTTACGGTACTTTTTTTCCTTTGGTGCTGACATCTCTGAAACATTTGCACACGTCCATACTAAAAGGTCTTTGTCAGAGCGGTATTTGGGTGACTCGTAAGGTTGATTCATTTACCTTGACATTACCCTTCGAGACAGGCCAGCGTAATTCTCCCCTTACAGACCGAGTGACCTGACCAAGGTAATAATGTAGCTCTGTGGCAGAGGAGGGAAATTAATCTGTGTCTGCTGAGTCTCTTAATAGCCCCGTAACCACCGAACACTCTGTCCCTGTATCTTTTCATTGCAACTCATCGAAAGCACATGTAGTCTGCTTTGGACTGCGGCATTCTCTTTTCCCCAGGCAGTAAGCAGGGACACAATGAAATCTTTAAAATAAAAAGCGCATTTCCTTCCTTTCCCTTGAAGAACACTAAAGATTTGGGGCGTATTTTTACTTCCCTATGTAAACCACTTTTTATAAAATTTTGCTAGTTATTGGATCTTTTTGTTTTCTTTTCTATTTGGTGATAAAAACATGAGACCAAATTTTACTCTCCTTTACACCCAGAAGAATTTATAATAACCCCACAGGTTTCAAGATTTGACCAGATTGAGCGATATGCAAAGGAGAAGAGGTGATCGCTACCAACCCTGCCAGCCTCACTGCCATGGGTAGATTAACATTGCTTCTGGCAATCCTGGAAAACTGTGCAGAGCCCAAGTCACCATAAATAGCTTATGGGACAAAGGCTTATTGTAAGCGACACCTTTAACGATCCAGCTATTTATAGGTTTCATACCCAGGACAAACAACAGATTCCTTGCCAGCTGCTTATATTTAGCGTTACTTCGCATATAGGGAGGGTGGAGGAGAAAGTCCAAGAGTATTTTCACCTTTAGTCTCTGCTATCAGCTACTGGGCAAGGACTACCCACCAAGTAGACTTATGGTGGGAAGATGACATGCAAAGCCTGGAAAGCCTTCCAGGTGCACTGACACACGCACCAACAAGCTGCATTTGGAAAACAAGAGATCCTGGAACGGGTTTAAACACACCCAGCCCAAGCTAGATCCAACATACTTGGTTCTCAATTAGCCCTCTGAAAGATGCAGTCAGGTTATCAGAAGTGTTCACCACAAACAATCCCAACAAGATCAACAGAGCCTGCTGGGTGCCGAATGACCTGCAATACTAGGTTGCTTATTTAGGTGCCTAAATGCAAACCATCAAATGAGAGGCTCTTTTGAAGTTGAGCCCTTTGAGTCTCGTTCCCTAAACCCTTAAAGAAATGATTTGACATCTCTTTAGTTCCAACAGGGAAGCCCGAGATGCAAAGAGTAAACTCATGAATGCTTCTGCACTCTAAACAGGTTGAGAGCTGATGTGCACAGATACTCCAACCTATCAAAGCCCAATGTAAAACTACTGCTTTCTCTTAAGCTGACATGCAGAAAATATTCCTCAGCTTTCTGCATGAGCAAAATACCCAGTTGTTTCGTAAGACATGTCACAGGCCAGCAAAACCTCAAAAGACATTACTGCAAACACTCTTGAATGAACCCATGGGATGGCCAAAACTGGTCTTTGCAAGGAAAAACTACTGGAGTGGTAGTTAGAGAACAGCTGTGAAACAGGGCATTAAGTCAGCTCCATTGCAGTCAAAATGAACAAAGGCTTTTTGCTACACTCTAATACACACACATAATATGACCGGCTTTATTAGAGGCTTTTGAAATCACAACCCTTTTAACAGGAGGCAACGTTGCTCGGTAAGCAACACAGGCAAGAGCCCAAAAATCAAACAAGCACGCTTCTATGTCTTTCAACAGCAACAAATAATTTTCCATTTTACTGAGCTTTACAAATTTTATAGTGCCTAGGAGGGTAGAAATGATGGGTTCTAAACTCAAGGATATATCCACAGATCCCACTTAGAAGCAGAGACATGGTGTATTCTATGTACATGTATAAATGTATATACATACATACAATCACATATATATTACAAATGTGTGTATATGCCTACATATTTACGTCAGGACCCAGGTTTTAAATTATGACAATGCAATCACCTTCTAAAATCACAGTCATCAAAATATATCAGAGGGACACATAAAAAAAGAAATTAAAAAAAAAGTCACTAGACTCGGTTACAGCGCTAGCTCAATCTACCTTAGACACTGAAAACAACCCTTAATCCCTGCAAACACTTAATAGCATTACTCTTTTTAGTGCATTAATGAAGAATTGAAGTTTAAGTGGAGCTGGTAAGACAACGTGGTAAGGCAAACAGTCACAATGGGCAGGGTACATAGAATGTCAAAATAAAGTGAAACAGGAAAAGAAGTCAGCCTCTAACAAGCTGTGTTAATATTTGCTTTTGCCTTTTTTCTGCAGGCTGATGAAGATGCTGATACAGCTCATTAATGCTCTTAAATTGTCATCACGTTAATGTCAGTAGTAGTGTATGAGCTTGTTTGATCACATCATCATAAAATGCTACTGAAGTGTGGCTGTACCTTTTTTCTTTCTGGATGTCTGGTTTCATTCACCCTTGACCACCTTTGTTCTTTTCGTAAATCATGACAAAGATGGATTGAGGGAGAATGAAAGTCCAAAGACACACCTGCTGCATCAGATCCCTGAAGAGTGTTGAAGGGAACATTCGCAAAGAGCCCTTAACTGGAAAAAACCCAAATACATCGAAGCCCCATAAATACCCCCTTGTTCTCCTTTTCTGGCCCTGAAAACAGAAAGTGCTTCCTGGAATAACTTTTTCATCTGTGGTAATGGGGTTCCCGATTATTTATAGCCTCTGCAACCTGCTTCAAGCCCTCCAAATCTCACCCAAGAAAAAAAGAGTCAAGTCAAAGGGAGATCACTGGCTACAGAGTACCTGGGGGTTGCACCACGGCTGGAGCAAGAACCTCTGACATGTTCAGGGAGCCAAGGAAGTGATTCCTGGCACATGAGAGTGGTTAATGTCTGCAACAGGCTACATCTCTGCTCTCAGGCTGCTCCTGTCAACAGGGAGACAAGAGCTCCCCGGGCAAAAAAAAGCACATTTGGGAGAGATGCTTTTAGCCATGGTGGCAAGAGCATGACAGTCACAGCAAGGGACAAGAGGGAGAGCAGAGGACCACTGGGAAAAGCAGGGTGCAGGCACGACGGAAGGACAGATACACTGAGAACCCAAGTGATCCTGCAGATTTTCCAGCAACCCAGAAAGGTGCTGTGTTGACCAAAAGGACTCAGCCTGCAAGACTCATGGTGAGAAGTAGAGCTTGATTTATACCCCCTTTGGGTTCCCAGTCCATTTGCTTATGCTATTTAAAAAAAAAAAAAAAAAAAAAAAAAAAGGCATTTCATATATATTCTAATAACACATGATTTTTTGAATGTCAGATTCAAAGTTTTGGGAATGCTTGATTTAAACAGACAACCAGCAGATCCTGATTGATTCAGGCTTGCATCAGAGAGAGGCATAAGCTCAGTACTGAACTCACTATCTGTCTACTGGCTGCCATCAGCTGATGGATTTCACAGGTGTTTGGTTTTGCTCACCCACATCTAAGCAATTTCATGATTTAAAATCAAAGCTGATTGACTGAAACAAAAAGTTTGAAAAGGTCTCATTTTTCAAGCTTATTGCAGAAAAAATACCTTGTCTTTTAGGAAGCAACTCATAATGTGCATAAATTATTTCCCTATTTCAGGAAAAGGTGAAATCTCAAAGTGCTAAGAATTGTTTTGATGGTGCAGAAGACATCCCTTCTAACCCCATACTCATTTCTAACTGTAACTGTAAAAGCCTTAATGAGAAAAGCATCATAATTCCCAATTTTAACCTTCTTATCCTCATCCCCGAGGTGAGAACACAAAAAGCACATCAGCTGATTTCATCCAACATCTAGGAATGCTCCTCTACAATATGCTGTGTTACATTTCACAACCATATTAATTCACCATTTTGAGCTAAAAGGTGGCCACGCTCCCCTCAGTAACCCTAGGAAAATGCATATTAAAATGAACACCTCTGCAATCCAATCTGAGAAGCACAGCAATACTGCCCTTCTGTATCTCAGCTGTGGTTCCTCAATTTGCTTAAATAAAATGTTCATTATTTTTAAATATATATTTATATACATATGATTGCTATGCTTTTAGCACTTTCAGCATCTTTAGAATTGCCATGTACAGTATAACCGTAGAGTTTTAAAGAAAGTGAAGTACTGTGGTAACTTCAAGTATCCCATTAGAGAAACCTCCGGTCAACTCAAAACCCAGCTCGTCTTTGCATGCAGCTCAGAGGGTAGACACCTTCATCATAAAGTTCACCACCAGTGATGGCACTATCTGGTATTCAGCAAAAAAATTTTATGGGGTGTAAAAAACAAAATCTGAAGCAAAGGCAGGTAGAAACAATATCAAATTTCTACTTTTGAATTACAGGTTCTTTCTATCTGACCCTGGAGAAACAGGCAAGACTCGCTGGCTGGCAAGTTCAACCACTGCTTCACAACCAGTATGGGATGAAGCAGGGTTGGATTCAGTGATTTGCCAGTATTATTTACTTCTGCTACAGAATTTTGCATGCCTTAACTGTTATGCTCTTAAATTACTGTTATGATAGCCACTCATTCTTCTTAAAACCTGATGCAATTTCCCTGTTTGTTCCTGACATTGCTCCCATGTCTCCAGCCTCTAAATTCATTACTCATTCTTGTGATGTTTTTTCTGCTGGCTAGGATTATCCTAGAGAGTTAGTTGGCTATAAGAAAGCAAATGAACTTGAACAAGAGGTCAAAGACTGACATAAGCTGTCTTGGGTAAACGACAAAACTCAACTCTGCCTAACTACCTGCTTCTCCAGAAATAAGTAGCTGCTGCCTAGGTCGAGCCACCTCATCCACCCCCATCTACCTTAGAGCAGGGCACACCAGAACCTCACAGCAGGCAGGAAATCTGTTTGCTTGGGCTCTGCTTTCTTTCCTTGTCTCTTCTTCCCTTGAAGTTCAACATTTGCCAGGCTACAATAAAAAACACGTTGGGTGTCCCAGCTATGATGACCACAGGGTACCCTGTGAGTATGACCAAACATGAGCAAAATGAACCAGAAATTACAACGCTGTGGATGATGCTCTGAGAAAAGCAGAAAAATGGTTTGATTTGGATTGAGCTACTCTTCTCTAGAGAAATCCTTCTGTCTCTCTGAAGCAGCCAAGGGCTAACTTGTAACATGTGAAAGCTCCTGACTGCAGTGGAGCAAGAGTTTGACCCTTGGTCTGGCCAAGGTGTCTGAAGCAAAGCTGAAAGCCACCACAGTTGGCAACCAAGCACATAATTCTCTCAGCTTTTCTGCTTCAAGCTCAAACTGTTACTTTTACAAAAGCAGAACCAAAGATCTTGTTCATGCCTAATTTTCAGTCGGAGCCAGCAGGAAAAGGTAAAGGAAAATAAAACGTCAAAACTTTTTGATGCATGTCTCTCAGTCAACACGCTTTGCTGTAATACCACTGTTATTTCCAAAAGCTCTGAATTTAACTCTTCCAGCTCCACCAAATTGACAGAAGAAATAATGGCCTTCCTCCTAAAGATTCATTCTTTAACCAGTTTAGTTGCTACCTTCTGTACACTCAGGAACAATGTTCCCACCGTTCATAGTCAAGGAATGACAGTGCTGGATAATTGTTGTTTACACTACAGCGTTTCTCAGCAGAGGAATGGGAAATCTTCAGATTTAACGAATCTGTGCGGATTATAGCATGTTATCTGTTTTCTGACTGATTGGCAGAAGTTTATAACAGCTTGTAGCAATATAAAAGACACAATCAAATAAATGAGGGTAGATGCTAGAATTAACTCCTTATACACCTTGAGCTTTTAGAAATCATTCATAAAACACTGAACACAACATTATCTGAACATAAACATAACCTCAGTATACTTTGTTGGCAGTGACAGGCGAGATCAATATTGGAGACCAAATGCCAACAGAAAAAGGGTATGTCAGTCAGCATTTCACTGACTAACTGCCCTTATCTGAAGCTCTCATGCTTCACTGGGTGAAAATACAGCCATTGATCTTAGTGTCACAACTCAAATTCTTCATATATCAACTAGTTTCCCCCCTCCCCCCCTTTTCAGCTGAATGTCTGGGCCACTACTTATTTTTATGATCAATATTTCTATCCCTCTCACATGAACTACACTTTTATTATATTAACCTTTAAGTACAATTTTTAACATATCTGTTTGGTGTAATGTCACATGTTTTAACTCAACATCTCTCTCACAAGTGTCAGAGCTACAGCTGAAGTTCAGATTTCTTAAAGCATTCACAGCAAAACTGCTCAGATTAGTAGACAAATCTACCCAGCGCTCTCGAGGAGTTCTGCCGGGCTGTGGAGCTGTGCTTTCAAGGATTCTGTTTCCCTTTCCAGGAATTCACAGCTCAGCTGTAAAAAATTTTTCCCAGAAGAAGAGGAGTTTTTGTTACCAATTGTTCTGACTGCTTTACCTTAAAGCATTTAAGTGTTGGAAATTAGCATGACAAAAATCCATCCATGCAAACAGTCCTGTGTTTGTAATTGAAAGAGATTGACTCTCCTGCTAAATAACCCTGAGTACTCCAAGAAGGTTTAATGTATGTAGCATATATGGATCAGGTCCCTGGCTTGCTGTATGGTCTTGGCTGAAGCACTCAGCTCTGTGAATTTCCCTTTTCCTGTTTGCACATTGGAGATATGAAGGACAACTTGCTTTCATTAGGTCCTTTGGATTTACAAATGAATGAAAACATCTTCCAGAAGTAGTAAATGTAATTCTCTGATCTACATTAAGAGCTCTGTGAGACTACTCATTAATAAAGTAACTGAAGTTAAGTGTTCTGAGATCTTTAAATAAAAAGGCATTAGATGGACAATAAAAATATATAGATGTTGTAAAATATGTTAGTATCTTAGGGATTAAGTTTTAAACTAAGATTTTGAGGGAAATTATTAAAAAATACAATGAAACGCTTTCCTTCACTGTGAGCACAATGTAAAGCTGTCTCATCGAGCTCATTTACTTGGCTTAGTGAAAACTACGGAAAACTATTACTCATGTTGTTAATGTCCATCTTGGAATAAACAAGGTCATTCCTTCATTATTTGATTACCAGAGATAGAATCCTGTAGCTATGTGGGTTTTGCTGATCCAGAGCCCTTTTCAATCTTGCTTTAAGAACTATCAGAAACTAAAATCAGTGAGAGACACTAAGTAATGCAGTCAAAGACTATTTTATTTTTTTAATTATTATTATTTAAAGTTTCAGTGTATTACATCAGGACTACAATTTTAATACAAAAGTTGATGGCTCCCAAAGGAAATTGTTCTACCTCAAAATGTTTCATCAATTACAGCGTTGCTCTGTCATTATCCAAATTGTCAAAGCAATTTCATTATAAATCCCACATAAAGTAGCACTAAGGGGTAATGGTAAAATGGCTTTGGTCCCTGTAGGACTATCTCAAGAAAAATAATTTCAGGCAAAGAGGAAACAATGCTTTGTTCTTGTGCTGTGGGAGGGGAGTTTGTCTTTCTTGGCTATGGTTCCACAACAGAAAAAAACCCACACAAATGGGGAGCGCTTAACGCCAGGAAAACAGCACACTACACGCAAGTTAGTTCATTTAGGCATCCCACAACAAGAGTTTAATGATAACAGGATTGACTGGAGCTGGATATGTAATGAGGCTTAATTTCTCCGATACAGAGAGCTGTTCAAGGGAAGAATGCAGTGGGAGGATGGGAGGGTATAAGAGCGTGTGCCCAGACGCCCGCAGGCACAGACGGGTGGGATGGAGGCGCCTGTTTGTCCATAAATAACCTCTCGGTTATGCTCCAACTTTTCCTCTAGCTGTCAAAAAATGCGTATTTAGCATTAGTATACAGACTTCAAATAGTACAATGTCACATTATGCAAGGGCTAGGCGATTTCCTTCACAGGAGGGAAAAGCCATGAAAATACTTATTTTTGAATTAATTCTGCAAAATTAAAATACTAATTCCGCAGCATCCCTGCACATAGGTCAAGGGGACAAAACACATGGACCTTAGAAACTTCCTAGAAACACAGGCTTAGAAACTTCTTTTGAGGGGAGGTGGGCAGAAGAGGTGGCAAAGTAAAAAGAAAATATAAATAAATAAATAAAAGAGGAAGAAGCACTCTACAGACTAAGAAATACCCACTCATAACTATACTGTGCACCAAATAACATAATCCCTAGGCATCAAAGAGTTCAGAAGAAACTTAAAACATTTAGGACTACAATGGAAATATGTAATTTTGTTTTAACTGATGAACACAAAGAGAGTCAGTAAAGGGGTCAGTGGTGGGGGGAATCTTGGTTCTATTTCTGTCTCTTGTCAAAGGGAAATTACTTCATTTCCCTGTGCCACAACAGAAGAATGTGAAAAATGACTACAGAACTGCATCAGGGAATTTTTGAGGCTTATTTAACATTTAGTGAAGGGTTTGAGATCCTTGTGTGACCACCACCGCAACAGCAACTAGTATTATTAAAACTAAAGAACAATTTTTATATCTATGAATTATGACCTTCATGCAACTACAGTTATTATAGTTTATCCCAAAGATATCTACTGCCAAGTTTACAAGTTACTCAGGTTCATGCTTTCATAATGCAAGATTTTATTAAAATACACTAATTAAATTTGCCAGATTATATATGTTCCATTCTGCAGAAAGCTCGAAGGTAAAATGAAATTTTAAGTGACCGGATCAGTGAACACTAGAGTCTTAAATGTGTTCTGAAGTTCTGAAATCTCTGTGCCTTACCAGTTCAGTCTCTCTGTCATTTTGCTCTATTCATATCCCATGATGGAGACACAGGATTTAAACGTAAAATTACCATTAGCACTGTATTCTACATGTAAAATACATCACCATCAGTGGCCACATCAGTATAGCAGGCCATCTTATCAGCCAATATGACATTAATAATAAAAATTAAATGTGTAAATGGATTAGCTATAAAAATTAGCCTGCCTTTTTTTTTTCTCCTCCTCCTACTGAAAAAAAAACCTCATATGGAGAGTAGCAAAAAAAAAAAGTCTCATTTGAGAAGGATACTCTTGAATTTTCTTTTCTATTCTGTTGCCCATCTTTGGATGCCCATAGAGGAAACACCAATGTCTTGATCATACTGAACCTCAGCCCCTTGTTTCCACCAAAGACAGCGCCAGCCCAACAAAGAGAAGTACCCAAAAGCCCCCGTGGTGACAAGGACAGTGCGGCTGCGTTTCTAAGAGGACCGATAGAAATTTTTCTGTCTTCCACTCAAGGAAGACAGACATTTCATTTTGGCACAGATATAAAAAAAGACCAAAACCCTTCTTCACCCTAGTTTTGGTGTACAGTACAGGTTCCATGAGCCACTGTGCAGCCTCCCTCTGCTTCCAAGTTACTGTTCCTGTTCACAGAGAGACAACAAGTATGATGAAACTAAAATCCTGGACTAAGATGTCAGAACTACAATCAACATTTTGCAAATCAACTTCAGTTCAGCTCTTGGTTTTTTGAGTCATTAGGTATTTCCCTTACCATGTTCGAGACCTTGGTACCCGTTATGGCTGGCTCTGCCATAAAGAGGTGTAAAAAAAAAGATGCACATTATAGCTATAGGGTCCATACATGGGGAGTAAAATCCTTGCTGGTGATAGGGAGTTACCATGGACCTGGTACTACACCATTAGTCCGCCCACTCCAAACCACCATGAATTCTATTCAGCTATGGATGCATTACCAAATCTCTCCAAAAGGTCTCTGTCCATTGCTGCAGAGCAGTTGAAAGCACCCGCCACTGGTCATCTCCATAACTTACAGCAGCCAAAGAGCACCCTGATGAATACGGTTTAAATATGGGAACTATTGAGGGATAGGGGGGAAAAAATAATTTCTATCTAACCAGTTGACAGTGTTCATCAAGATACCTTCACCTCATCCCTAAAAACAATTTTAAATGAAAAAAAGTAACACAAGCAGCAATTAGATACCAAGGAGTGTGTGTCAGGTCACGAACCAAGAGTGGATTGCACTGAACTGGAGAGGGAAAGGAAAGACAGATTATAAAATATCAATAAAACTAACGTGACTGTCATTATTGATGGGATTAACTCTCTCAGCCCAACAGCAGCAGCAAAAGGGAAAGCTGATATCCTATTTACTGTCAACTTCCCATCCGTACTTGTCATATGAAATGGTCGTTTTGCCAATCATTTTTGCTGGAAAAAGTATCTTGAAGAACTAAGAAACAATGCTTCAAAGGGAAAAAAATCAATTCTGACAGTGGCGAGGACAGGCCTCTGTCACAGGTGATAAGAAAGAGGATATTAAAAATTCTAGGTGTTTATAACACATGACACAAAGCACTTTTATACAGACATGACCAATTTGTGTTACTTTATTGAACAGGTGATGGCATACGTTATCATTTTTCGTGAAGACCAGAGAAGATACTTATATTTCGGCCTGTGAAATGTGCTATCACCAAGCAGGTTGTAAGGAACTATATTCAATTTCCACAACCACATTTTCATGAGTTTGCATTTCATGTACCCTAAGCAAAGGGCGAGAACATTGCATTTGAATGATTTCACTTCTCTGTTGACAGGTTTTACAGTTCCTTGAAAATAAGCCCATAATGCTGGTGCTAACTTTTGATCAAGGCAGGACACTGAATTTATTAAATTTCCTTTTTAAAATAAACAAGTTTAAAACCTCCTCTCCTGCTCATCTCTAAGAATCCTGGAATATGGAGAATATGCTCTCTAAATCTATTTCTAAATGCAGAGAGAGGTGAGTAGAAATCCCTCTAATTAGTTCTTAACTTGCTTTTTGAGTAACACATATGCAGGGGTTTCAATTGTATTTTCTCTTATTGTTCGTACTTGTGAACACTTGTACACTTGTGTTTCATTGACTGAGCCTCATAACCCCTGGAGATTGTTTGTTCATCTGTTTGTCAGAATTTAATTACTGGAGCACAACCACTGATATAAGGACATTCGTGCAAGAGTCTAATACTTTTCTCTTCTCCATCTACTGTAGGTAGCTTTACTTCCTCTCTAGAAAAGTGCTCTTAATCAACTTGTCACTGTGTAGAACAAATTTCATAAGCAAGGGTCTATCAGAGACACAAGCACTGTCCTGCAGCCAGCTCTGAAAATCCACTTTCTCAACTGAACGGCTGAAGAACTGAGCAACTTCTTGGTGATAGTCCACCTGCTCTCCATCAGTAATCTCTGCCCATAGTTCCCAAAGAAGACTCCTTACAAATTTAGGACACTTTCTCTGCAATTCTTGCATATCTCTACAACTGCAAAGCTGACTCCTGATTCTGAATGATACACCTGTATCCGTATGTTCAAATAACCAAGAAATCAAAGGCTCCCGGCTTTACCTTTTTTCACCTGGGAAGAGAACCACAGGCTCACATTTCACCTAACTGTCAGGCAGCTTGCTTGACTTATTAGCTATAAATATATACCATGAAAATGAGGACAAAATATGTTAGAACTTGCATAACATGTTTCAACTAATGGAATGTGTTTAAGCCCCAAATTTCCAGAGATTAGACATAGTGTAAATTTTTATCAAATACCTCAAAAAATTATTTTCAAATAAGCCTTCCTTCATGAGCACGCAACAAGAAATATTTTATTGTATTAACTCTTTAAAAAATATCCTCAATAAACTCCATTAATCTTGAAAGAAATTAACTTACAGAAAATCAATGCTCTTTCAGTAAGACAAAAGCATTTTTTACCAAAATTCTGACTGTCTTCTAGGTCACAGAATGTCACAGAATCACAGAATGTTAGAG
>NW_010123048.1:0-36601 GCF_000699245.1 Pterocles gutturalis
GACACCCCACTCCCCCCCACAAGTATTGGGTCTGCACTTCTCACTTTGTCAGTCACATTTGAAAGGGTGGCCTCATCTTTCTCCCTGGGGGAGGCGTCCATGACCATCCTGAGGGGGACCTACAGGCAATATGAGTTTAATCTATACCTCTTGCTCAAGACAGCATGAAAGAGGTGAAAACTGTCACTTTGCTGAGATAAAATAACATGCTATACTCGTGTGGCTACATAGTCTTAATAAAACCAGCTATTAATGCTCTGTGGTGGGGTTTGGTTTTTTTGTTTTCTTTTTCCTGTTCTTGTATAAATAGAAGTCTAAGTGCAATGCATCTCATTAGTGATCTTGTTTTATATTAGTTTAGGTAAACCAGGAGAGGACATTGTATAAGGCACTTAATGGAGTAATAGGCCTAGTAAAAGCATATAGGGCAAATAGAAAAAGAAATTCCCAGAAGGCTCTGTGCTTTGTGTTTAGCTCGCTACTTTACCTGGTTCCTTATCCCGCTAATAGACTCCCAGTGAAGTAAAATAATGCTTAATAAAACTTACACTTGAAAAAGTAATTTGCTTGGGCTATTGATTTAATTAACTTGAGTCCATTTGTTTAAGCACTGTTTGTGTTTTAAATGCACAGCACAGAGCCCGCATGTTGTGCACTGCAGCTGAGCACTGTGTCACTTGCTGCAGTGAGGTGCGGTTTGGAGAAGACATTTCCCTGGGCATATGCCCTGTTGAAAATCTAAGGATGGAGGGCTAAAATATTCCATCAGTGACCTTGGGCACTGGTTCAAAACTAGGCTGATGTCAGTCCACTGGCAGTCCTTTGTGTGCTTGGTTTAATGGAACATGTGGTTCTAGTAGGGAGAGTTGGCAACTTCACGTAAATGGGGACTTTGTCTGAAATTGGTTGGCTTTCCTTGTCATTTCAACAAGGAAAAAAAAAAAGGCTGTTAAAATACCATGAAACTTTTCAGGCTTTGCAAAGCTGGTGCCTATTCTACTGACTCTCTCTCTCTTTCTTTTTTTTTTTTTTTTTTGTTGTTGTTGTTGTTGTTGTTGTTGTTGTTGTTGTTGTTGAATTTACTCAGCTCTATTATTTGGTAATGCCAATATCACTTCATTAGCTATGAGTCACACCATTCATTAGATCTGACTGAGTGTTTTGGAAGCAAGCCCTCACCTGTGAAAAATCTTTGGGTGAGAGGTGGAAAGGTCCTCCCATTTTGCCCTTTGTAAAGTGTAATTGTGATTTCCTACTTTGTTTAGTGCTGTAGGGAAACAACTTTCAGGTGGAAGAAGCAACAAGTAGCAGAGTGTAATTTTAGGAAACGTAACTCTTTATCACAAGAGCATATACACAGGTTGCCTTGGCGCTGTGATTGCTAATAAGGGATGAGAAAATGTCAGATGTCTCATTTCCTCTGTGTCTGTTTTTAAGGCTGAGCTGTGGAGAGTGCTACTTTCAGCAGTGGCTTTCTTTATTCCCGTCACACTCTCTGAACTGGGAGTCAATAGTGTTCTGTAGGAGTGTCTCTAAAAGCCACAGAACTGATTAAAAATAATTTGGTAAGATTTTACTGGGCTAGTGCAGAATAAAAATTGTGGGGGAAGGTTACAACTGCCTATTAAATTCTGTTCCTCTCTCTTGTGGGCATGAGACTCAAGAGCAGCAATCACCCTAAATTACTAAACTTTCTTTGTACAGAGAGCAGCAAGGAAAGAATGTCCACTCCTCCAAGCACTGTGGAACAAGGCATCACAATTCTGTCATCTGGGGACCCTGACAGGGCCCCAGAGATTGGCCACATCACTTAATTTCTGCCTAGAAGGCTTTTCAGTCTGAATTTCCATCCATGAAAGCTGCCTAAATATATTTGAGGGTTGATACTCAGATTTTGAGAAATAAGGGTGGGATGAAACACTGCATAGGATGGAGTGAAAAAAAAATTTTCTTTCTATTCTCTTTCCTGTTCAGTGCACCATATTCTTCATAAAACTCTGATTTTCTTCTTCTAGCATGATATGTGTATATTTTGTCCTGATATTTCGTTTCCCTCTTCAGCTGCAAAGCTGCCCTTTTATACCATCAGCTACTTGGAATTAGACACCTCCACGTAAACCCAGAAGTCACTTGCTGTCTGTGGTCGGGTTCATGTAGCTAAGTGGACCGGTTTATGGTGCAGCTAGTAACCTCTGCTCCTTTGACAGTCGAAGGAGATATATGAGCAGGTTAGTGCCCAGTTACTTATGAGCAGGTTCATGCTTTTAAAAAATGCTAGTGTGTTTACTGCCAGAGAGATGATTTCATAGTCACCAAAGGTTTCAAGAGGAAGAGGTCATAAAGTTCACTGTGTAACCACTAGCATGACATCTGTTGGACCTCAAGACAAGATCTGAATGTTGGAAAATTGTTGTTTCCCCATGAGCCTGTCATCCTCTGGAGCTTTGAAAGCTGTTCTACCAGGTGCGGCTGCTGGGTTTTTCATAGCAACACAGCAAAGGTTATGTATGAGCTCTAATGTAAGAGCTGTGCAAGATGCAGTATGATGTTACAAATTCCCTCAGCCATTCTCTGTGCCGTGAGCCCCTCTGCTCCTCACCAGTTCAGCTGTGAAAGCACCATTTGCAATATCACTGGCCGTTGTGGGTAGCATCCTTCTTGAAGCTGTACAAGAGGGGAAACAAAAAAGGAGCTGCAGAACTGTTGGTACCACATTGATTGTGTGCAAATCTTTCTCAGAACAAGAATAAAGAAACAGAACAGCTTTTAAATAATTAATAATTACATTAATTAAATAATATTAAAGCAAGTAAGTGTTAGCTTTGTTTTTGTTATTTATTAATTTTAAAAAAACAGAGCTTATTGTCTAACCCAGCAGGATTTTTATTGCCTTAATGAAAGGCATCATAAAATCCATAATGTGTCCTCTTCCTCCCCGTCATCTCCTTGTTGAGCTAAGACATACTTGGCCAGCCTCTGCAGCATGCTGATACTTTTAAATCCAGGCCATTCATCTTGTAATTGGTTGCAATCAGTGAGGTCAAGAAAGCTTTGCAGAATCAGCCTTTTTAGGCTCAATGCATGTAAAAAAATTAAAAGCCCATACTTTTCAGCTGAAGAATTCATTCAGCAAATTCTTCCTTTAATTACAATCAAGACAGATCTATATTAAAACTCACTCAGCACTTGACTGCACATGTTATAGGAACCACAGGGAACCTCTGGTTCCTTTTTCCTTTCCTTTTCCTGTGACCCTTAAATCTGTACAATATCCATTGAGTGCAACTGACTACAATCTCTGTATTTAATCTTAAAATGTAATTAAAACAAAGGAGTGTGAAATGGAAAGAAATCAGACAGAAAATATGGACTCCGGTCAGAGCACTTCTGTCTTTTGTTTTGGGAATATAAATTGGACTGATTGTGTAACTTGGGTGAATCTAATCACAGTAGTACTGGAGACCCAAACCAGTTGTTGAGGAGAAAAAACAGATTCAGTCTTTTGATTTCCCACCGTATCGTGGACACAAAGCAGCCAAAGTTACAAGTCTTCTCTGGCATTGAGTCAAGCTGGGGCTATGAGGGATGAGCCTGCGCTGAGAGTCCATGGAAAGGCTCCATCACAGTTCTTGCTGTCCAGGGGCGACAGCAAGTGCCAGCCCTGCCAGTTTTGGTTATTACTCTGTAATTGCTGAGTCAGAAATTATAACAGTGGGCGTGCACTCTCAGCCAAATCAACAGCGGCAATGTCTGTTTTGGTTTGGCATGTTTCTCAGGTCAGATATTAGCCATATTCTCCTTTGGATTCCTGTCTTATACGATCTTCACTGAGGAGGCTTTGAAGCCATTAAACAAATAGTTTAGTGCTTAGTCCTTTCTGTGCCAGAGTTCTGAGCCTGCAAAAGAGAAAAAGAAAGAAAAGAAGTGAAAAATAATTCCTAGTTTTGGGAACTCAGGGAATGTTTACACTCTCCAGATGTGTACATCTCCCACCCTAGTGGGAGCTTCATCTCTTTTGACTATTTTCTTGGTACCAGGATCTGTATAATAAATGAACAGTTCATGGCAATGTTGTTTTTATGCTATAGATCAGCCCATTTGACTAAAAAATTAAATAATAATAACATGAACATCAGAATCTGATACAGATAGTAAAGCTCTCGACCAGCATATCTAAGAGTGCCTTATGGAGGTGGTCAGGTACAGCAGTAACTAGTCTGCAGACAAGGCAAAGGTATAATACTCAATGTTCTCTTTCTGAAAATAACACAAACAGGGGTCCATTTGTCCTTATCTTCATCCGTGTTGTGCATTGGCTGGGATACAAACTGTTCGAGCAGTAATTTATTTTTTCTGTCAGCACTATCTACAGTCCCACAGTGGGGAGGCATCTGGTAATCTTACACAGATAGTTTTGAAACAAACCTACTGTGTGTCCTCTCAAGAACCTTAAAATGAAAGGAAGGATCTCCATCACCTTTGCAGAATTCACTCTGTTGATAAATTCACTTCTGCTTTTGGACTATATCCACCATTAGCGTTTGGCAGAATTAGGATCAATTCCATTTGCTGCACCTCTTGGACAGTGCAGGGAAGCATGTGAATATCCATGGAAAAATGTATTTCTAAATGGCTATTTTTATGTTTATTTCAATCAGGATTGTGAAAAATCTCACCACTGTGTTGTTGTCCTTCTAAGCTGCTAATCTAATTAACATGAGGTCAGGAAATTAGGGGATTAATCCTGCATTTATCTGTTATTACGAGTTGGAGGTAGAGAGATGTGCAGCAGCAGGGAAAAGGAGAGCCTCATCACCTTCAGCTGGGGAAGACCCTGAGAGTGAGGCACTGCTCCTTCCCAGCCAGCAGCAGAGCTCCCTTAACTGAGGAAAACCCCTTTGACATGAGGATGTGGTGTGCAGAGACTGGGAGACATGCATGGGGCTGTAGAAGAGGTGGTGACCAGGAAGACCTGAGTGAGTCAGGGAGCAGGCTAGAGGTGAGGTGCTGGGTTAGGGTCTCTGACTACCCACCTCTCCAGTCTGGCAACATGACAACACAACAAATTAATTTATGTTCCTTTTTCTTCCCACTTCTCGTAGCGCTCTTCTCTCCTTTCTTCTTTCAGTTTGCCTGTTCTCTGATCCTTTTCTCAAACTTTAATTCTCTCAGTGTTTTCCTCCCTGCACTGCCAGCCCCGTCTCCTAATTTCTCCTTTCATGGAAGCTCCCTCTTATCTTCTTCTGAGTCCAAATTACTTTTGTTTAGCACCACCCGGTGTTCTCTCACCAGCTCTATTCTTCCTCTTTACAACCCAAACTGTTTTCCCAGGAGGCCTGGCTCATCCCAGCTCTTTGAATTCAATTAATTGATCTTCATCAGCCAGATTGCCGTTGGCAAAGAAACCCAGCACACTGACTGTCTTTATGCTTTAACTTCTGTTTTATCCTCATTTAATTTGTGCCCTTTGCAGCTTACTGAGCCCTAATTACCTCTGCTACCACCTCGCTGTATTCAATTATAGCCTTCATCTCGCTGACCTGACATCTCTGTCCTCATCAAATCTCACCTCTCTGACTTTGCCCATTATTTTTGTACAAAGTCAGTACCCTCCACGGGGACCTCAGCTCTTCCCATCTCTTACTTCATTTTCTTGGCTACTCCCAAGTATGGAGGACATACTTGATTTGTGTTTCCCTGCCTTCACCTCCCCCAGCTGTCGTGGGGACCACCAGAGCATGGATGAACCAGTGGCACTCGGTGGCTTCAACCAGCTCACCTTGACCTGGCTCGATCTATACACTAGGATTTTATTGTAAGGGTAACAAAACCTCCCACACCCACTGCCCAGCTGTGATAAACTCTCAGATGGCCATACAAAGGTATGTAATAAAATTTTTGTAATACTTTTGTGGTGAAAGCTATCCCACTGGTGCCTGGATACCTCTTCCCCTGCTCCTTTCATTCCTGTTACTATTATCTCTTCTCCCACTGTCCCATCCCACTGCTGTCAGGTCACGGTCCCTAGATATGTCTCTTTCAAATAGCTTAAATTTCCCTCATCCTTCACTTCCTGACCTATTTTTGTTCTGGTCCTGCTCTTTTCCTTCTTACTAGCCCATCTACAGTGCAGAACGGAGCTGCACACTGGCACAGCATCTCACACACCTTCGCTGTTCTCTCTTTTCATCCCTGATTTTGTTATCTTCTTTGGAAAGGTCAATGACTTGCTTGTCGCTAACATCCTTTCCTTTTGCCCATTTCTATTTTTTTACCTTTATTTTCATATGCCCTGGCTCCTATGATGGTGATTTCCGAGTAATTTATGGGCTGTTACTTGGAAGTGGGGATGGTTCACCATTTGAAAGACTGTTAGCTGCAACACCAAAATGCCCCATAAGGTTTAATTCTCACTGAGTTGGTTCTTCAAAGGGCCTGGGTTTGGTAATTTTTCCCTCTCGATTTTTCTTGCCTCCTGTTCTGAAGCCCCTTTCTATGGCTTGATTGGGCTCCACATTATGCCCACAGCTCTGGCCTCCTCTTCCAGCAGGTTTCTTGTCAGTGCTTGTATCTCTGTAGGTCACCAGAAGGAAACTTTATCTACTGATGCCAATACACCATGGTCCGTGGTGCCTCTGTATCTGTTAATTCTACTCACCTCGCTAGTGCTTCTTGAAAAAAAGAAATTCTGTGACTGGCAACTGCTGCCGTAGTGCCCCATGTTGGGGATGTTTTTGAGAGGAGAAGACCCGGGAATGAGGATATGCCATAGAAGCCCAAGCCTATTAAAAAAATGCCCATTTGTGTAATTTTTTTCTGTTTTTGTAATCCATCTCAGAGGTGAGGAGGGTCTGGGCAATTACACTTTCTAGGTTGCATGAGTCCTGAACTCATTTATCAGGTTTCTGTTTCTTCACCGTGGTCTGGTTTCCATTTCAGCTCACTCCTCTGTTAAATGTTGGGCTTCATCATTGACCCCAGGAGCTCCACTCCACTCCTCTGGTTTGGCTGATGAGCAGCACTGGTTTCCCACAGTGCTCGTGATGAGAAGTGGCCATGGGGATGTCTGCATGCCACAGGCGTTGTGCTGTACATTGTATGTAAAACCCCCTGCCTGGGACTTTTGCTGGGCACAGGGAGCCAGGGGCCAATGTCCTGCAGCTGAGCTCCACCTCAGGGGAAGAATCCAAATACAACTTCGAGCTTCTCTCTCCCACAGTGAGAGCCTTTGCCCTGAGCGTGAGGATGTCTCCTGACATCACATGCAAATTCCCCAGTTGCTAGCGCAATCTCAGATGAATATTTGCCTGCGAGGGAACGGGCTGTGAGATTTTCTCTGAGTTATTTTCTTATTTGAGGCTTGCTCCAGAGGCAATGAGCAGAATTACTGCTTGATCTCTCACTTGCAAAGGAGTGAAACATGGCATGCCAGGTTCCTACTCTGACCTTATGTTAGAAAAGAAAGAGCTTTTTAGTATTTTTTCTTTTTGACATGACTGTACTCCTTTGTCTTCATATTTTTCCTGAACATTAAGCTCCTATTGCAGCCCCCTTGCTAACCACAAAAGTCATTTCTTCCTCCCTTCCTTCCCTCTGCTGTGCTATTAGAGAGACACATGAGAATTAATCAAAATAAAGTGTAAATTTGGAAAACACAGAGCTATTTTGATTATCTGGTTGGTTTTGTGCCTTCTTTGAAAATTCCTTGACGTTTCTGTGTAGTGTACTTTTTTTTTGTTTGGTTGGTTTTGTTATTTTTTTTTTCTTATCAGAGGAGAACTTTCTGCTTTCACTGCTCATTAGGGTGTTTTGTGGTACACACGTACAATAATATGACAGCAGAACTCCAGGTATGCTCAGGTTCCCATTTATCCCAAAGCTTTGCATGAAAGCAAAGTATTATGAGGTCATTGAACAAGTGTCTTTCTAAGGCTCCCAGAGCAGGTGGTCTGAACCCAGTTCCCTCCCAGGGCACAATAAAATGAGATCTTCAGCCCTATTGCAATATTCATCGCAAGGCATCAGAGGGGAACGACAGAGTTTAATACTGAAAGGTGTTGCAGTATCATTTTTATAATGTCCAACTTACATCTCAGCTTTGCTTTAATTTACTTTTCTTTAAATTCAGTGTATTTATGGTCAAATGTGTACTCTGGCTATTTCTGCCTCATAAAAAATAGATAACGAGTGTGCCTACAGCTTCTCTTAAATGTGTAACACATTATGAGGGTCAGATTTTCAGCAGATACAAACCAATATTGTTTCATTAATGTGTTTGTAGTATCAGCCAACTTTCACCACTTAGAGCTATTTATAGCCATTTCCTCCTTTATACAATGCCTGGGTGTCGAGGCCGAAGTTAAAATAAAACAGTGAAGAATGGGCTCAGACTGGGGTGTATGCACCTACTGCAAGACGAATAAACTACTTAAAAATGGTGGTGGTGCTATAGGCCCCATCTGAGGTATAGATTGGTCAGTGTTAGGCATGTTAGGCATGTAGGCTTGGGAGCTCGGTGTCTGGAAGGAAGGATTTGGAATTCTACTGCCTGTTTCCTTATGGATGTGCTGTGGGTGAAGCAGAATGATGCAGTGATGACGGCACTGGGGGGTTTACCCAGGGTGGTGTGAGATTTGGGGCATACCCTGAACCCAGCCGCAGTCCCTGATCACGGCAGTGAAATGAAGGTATTGCTCCTGTATTGAGGACCTTAGAGAAGAGGAGTTTTTATTTTTTAACATAAAGCCCTCATTGAGAAAGACAGGCTGTATCTGTACTGACACAGTGAGGGTCAACACCAGAGCTTTTCTTTTTTGATGGTGAATCATAAGCACTCCTGACAATTTTTGGTTTTCCTGAGGGAACAGATCAGGGCAAGTCTCTGTGGCTTCCATGAATATTAAAGTTTTTGTGAAACCTGCTCCTTTCATAGCCCAGCTAATGGAGGGTCTGCCTTGCTGTCACGAAAGACAATTTTATGTGTAACGCGCTTTCACCCCCCACACTCCTCCTGGCAATTTTCTTCCAAAGCAATCTCAGAACAGTAATTTGGGAAGTCATGCTTTAAGTTTCCAATTCCTCTGTTGACAGACCTCTTTCAGAGTCCAGGTCACTCCTTTAATAGCGATTCACCTTTTGCCACTCTGAGCCATAGGTTTACTACTTCATAAATTTAAAATAGGCTCAAAATGACACCTTGGATCTGACGTGCTGGTAGAGCTCCAGCACTGCAACGTGGCAGCATACCCCAGCCACCCATTTCCTCTCATTTAGGAGCTCTGCTATCCTTCAGAGCAGGCAGAGGGGCGTTTCTTACCCTTTGGGGCATCTTCTGCTTGTTAGGCATCTGTCATGCCTCCAGACTGTTGCTGCACTTTGTGCTCTGTTTCCTTTTAGGGTGGATGCATGGGAGGTGAGTGCAGCTACCAGAAGGTGTGCTGGGTGTGGGGTTTTACTGCTGAGCTTTAGCTGGGAGCTTTAGCCGTGTATTGCTCTGGAGCTTGGGCTGAAATGGGGGAGATGAGGAAGGTGGGTGTTTGGAGTTCCTAAGGATGAAATGGCAACAAAGGGAAGGGATTATTAAGCAAGGAACATGGTCCTCCAAGCAGGGTCTGTCCTGGAGAACATTTCACAGGAAAAAGGACTGAAAGCAAAGTGAGAAAAATAGCTTTATTTTTGTATGGATGAATTTAAGGAAGATATAAAAGCCACTGATGAGTGAGAAGGAAATGGTTCAGTCCATTTTTGACGTGTGTATTAGTTATCTATGCCTGACTATGTCTTGGGACCAGGTAGTGATTCAGCCTTGCTTGAGCTTGGGGGGTGCAAGGACCTGAGAGCCAAGACCCCCTTACTCAAGATTTCCCATGGCTAAAAGACAGCTTCATCCAAGCAGGCAAGGCCTGGGACATTCTTCAGTCTCCCATTAACTTTCCATGTCCTGTGTTCAGCTGATAGGACTTTGGGTGGCATCACCATGTACACACAGCCAAGTTCCCAGTGCCTACTCTGGTCTCCTTCCCTGGCTTCTGTTTGCAGATGACTTACTACGAAGAGGTTACTGATTCAATTCAGAGCTTGTCCATGTTCTTCCAGTGTTGCTGCCAATAATCATCGACCAAACTTAAAGGCTAACCTGCAATGAATGAGGCTTGCTAAAGAATATTTCACTGCCTTCCCAGGATCATACTATGCTGAGACACTTCTTGTCCTTGGGGAAAATTAGGACTTACGTGACTGGTGCTAGAACTGGATACAGGGTACAGTCTGTAGCTCCTCATCTTCCTGGGAGCTTTGTTCCAGGAGCACTGGTAATTTCTCCAAGGCTGATGATGTTGAAAATTAATAATTCCCCACTTGAATTAATTAATGTATTTCAATTGTCTTAGTATTAGTAATGTAATGAAGAAAAAGCAGATGTGGGGGAGGTGAACCCAATTAAAATGTAATTGTCTCATTCAATTCAGAATCTTGTATTACTGAATCTGTGAAAAAGAGTTTTTATAATTAAAAACAAAAGTAGGTTTCATGATGACCACCACCACATTAGGTGTCCATCTATATTAATTTATCTGTGGTCCTCTTCAGAACTTGCAGTTTAAAACAACAAAAATAAATTCATGATGTCCATGTTTGGAAAAAGCATCTGTTATGTACCACTCCTTTCTGACTTGCTATGAGTTTGTTAATCATTTACATGTGAATAGAAAAAGCCAGTCAAAAAATGAAAATACATCATACTAGGCAGATCTTTTACCATAATTTCTAATGCTTGAAATATGTAATGTGGTGGGGACCCTCCTCCAGCACAGTAAGGTTTATAAGCTTGATGAAATGACTACCTACTAACTAAATTCCATCTGTTCAAAACTCTCCAGGAAACACTGTATAGTACTAGATTTTGGCAAACTGTTATATGAGGTTCAGCCCCATATTAGCATTTTAATTGCTGGCTGATTGCTTTTATGTTGCAAAACTCAGTTCACAACAGTATGTAAGTTGCAATTAGTTTTTACTGTGTGATTCATTAGTTTCTAGAAAGCATGTCGTGCTGCAACATTTGGAAGGTAATATGCTAGAAATATTAGCACCCACATTAAAAAGTGTGGAGCAGCGTTGAAAATGTACTACTCCTGCCTTTCACAATCACATGGCCTGCGTTTGTTGGCACGACTTATTTTCTCAAATGAGATTTAGCTGACAGCTGCAGATAAAATTGTTTCATATTGACAGGTTTTCCATGTAAAGCGCATCTTGGTCCTGCAGTCTGTTCCATATGGGTTTACATCTGCCTGGGATTTGACCAAAGTTGGTGGAATGGACACAGGTGTGAGAGTTTCCTTTAGGAGAGTTGGCTGCCAAGCTCAGCCTGGTTTGTGATATTTCTCCAGGGAAGTATCTGACATCCTTTTCATGCCTCAAGAATTGCATGCTTCTTTTGGAGATGCTGTCTTGTTCACATTGCTTGTGATGGGGAGGACGTGTATGTTTAAGCTACAGTAATCAGTCCTGCCTTCAGAAAGGAGGATAAATTAGATGTCATTTTTAACACTCTCTTATCTCAATTGTCCTGTATTCCTTAAGCAAAATGGCAGGTATTTTGAGTGGGTTAAAAACCAGCAAAGAATTATTGGCTCCACTCTGATGGGAGTGGAGGGTCATTTTGCTTTGTTCAGTCTCTTATGGAAATTGTTATATCTGGCAGAAAATTTCAACAAATAATGCATGAGGACATGATCAGTGAGTTTACCACTGGTAAGTGGCTTTTTTAGTATCTGTGTCACTCACATGTTATTTTTATCTTCCCTGACTGGATGAAACTAGCCTGGAAAGGTTATTCTGCATACGGGTGCTGGCAACCCAAATTGTAAATCCAGGTGGTGAACGCTCTGTCTGGGGTATGCTGCAGTGTCTGCTGTCCCACACCATACACACATACATACATTGCTCTTCGGCACTCACTGTTGGCACCTCGCTGAAGGTGTAGAGCTCCAAATGTAGCCTATGCTTTTAATAGGGTATTTAAATTCTTTGAGACTGATGAATAAAGAATGGATGCAAAGAACAATGGTTGAAAAATCTCCCCTCTAGGCAATTTCCCGTGGGATTTTCTAGGTTTTTTTTCTTCTCTTTTCTCAAAACCCCTGAAGATTTGAAGTCAAACTTTTGTCCCTGTTGGCTGCCAGAAGTTTTACACTGGGAGCATTTGCCCAGTGAAGAAAAATGCTGCTTGTTCCTGCAGAAATATACTTAAGCCAAACAAAACAGGTACATTTGTAATTACACAACAAATTGGGCAAAATACAACCTTTCAAGACTTCACCTCAGTCTGTATCAAGTAATTCAATTTTCTAGCATATGTTTTACACCTGTAGGAGTCAAAAGCACCTGCAGCAGTTCAGTCTTTTCCACTGATTTGGAATAAGTGGCAGCTGCCTCCTAGCCCTGATTTTAGTCTTTTGGTTTAAGCATCTTGCCGTTTGCACCAAACTGTGATGCAAACCATGGTCCATGCTGGGGCATTTTAAATGCATGCTCTAGTTATATGTTAATAATTCTGGTTTTGGAATAAGAGTTTATATTAGCTTAAGCTGTATGATGTGATCTCTGTTGAGCTAGGGCAGAATGACTACTGAAAGTGTAAGTACAGTGGTCAGATGTGCTGATGCAGCAGGTTGAAAAGCAGGTGAGATGGATGACTCCAAAGGTTTTGTGTTAGTTGTGAGTCAGAAACTCAGGATTTGTGGCTCTTTTCATGTTTTTACTGCCTGGAAAGTGAAAACCCTGGGAGCTGCAGAGGTAACACCAAAGATGATTTTTTTCCCCTGCTGCCTTTCCCTGGTTTTATAGTTTATGGTGTGTGTGGTCTATCCAGCCAAAGCCTCCACTGAAGTCTTGCTTGGTAGTCAGGAGGATCCTGCTGTGCCAGCAGTGTCCATGAATAATTTCTGTTTGAATTTCTGCGGAGTGGGAGCAGGTGGGATTTCCTGAATATGGATTTGCCTTGCTGAGGTTAGAGGACCAAGTCCTGCTTGAGTGGCAGAAGTCAGTGTCTCTGATTGCAGTGAAATTACGTTCTCCAAATGTAAGAGTGAATTAAGCAGTGGCCAGAGAAACCAGGAGCACCATTTGCTCTGCCCATCCTCTCCCTGCTGCTAGCAGTGTGGTGAGCTGGTGAGGTTTTGTTGAAGTTTATTCTTTCAGTGGGAAGGTGGAAATACATGGATGGTGCAGAGCAGGTAGCGTATATAGGGGAAGAGAAAGGGATGGGTGGGGATCTGAATGGTGCAACTGCTTATTTGGTGTCTGAGAGGGAAGAATTGGGCATCGAGTTTGCTGAACTGCTGGCCTCTCTAGTTGTACTGGCTTTATTCATGTAAGTGTTACCCAGTTTCTCCTTGGGATAGTGGTTATTCAATACCCAGCAGAGCTGGTCTCTGTGAGTGTGGCAAAGACTCTTGTGTTTCATGAACATAGAACCATGAGGATGGAACTCTCTTGTGGATCCTCCTCTGTTGTAGTGAAAATAATTTTTTTCAGCACAGCTTAAAGTGGCTAAAATGACAAGCCAAGCTGGAAAAAAGGCCGTGTTACACTAGAGCAGGAGTGTCTATGGGGTATATGAGTATTACTCTAAGTAACTGAGAATTATGTGGTGCATCATTGGGACCTAACTTTACTATGGAGGCAAATCCTTAAGACGGAGTCAGTAGTGTCTTTGCTGAACAGTGTGGCAGGAAAGGAGATTCTTCCACAGTCTTTTTTTTTAATGTGTAAACAGTAAAGGAATAAATTTAATACATAAATTTACATTTAAGAAGTAAGTAAATTAAGAATTTTCTCTAAGTGCAAAATTATTTCCTTTTTTCCCCCTTTCCCAAACATTTATTTGGTGGAGGATTGTCAAAATTTCTGTGTTTCATCACAGCACATGGACTTATGGTCCTCCGTAAGCTGCACTGAATTAGTGATGTGCAGCTTCTGTTGGGAAGCTGCTCCTTAGTAAGATAAAGTGGAAAGATGTATTTACATGTTAGGCACTTTGTCTCTTTGAAAGTAAGAAGTGTCTAAACTCACTAAATTCACTGAATTGAGAGGTGTTTCATTTCAGAGGTTTCCTCCTTTTCTGGCTGCTATTGGAGCTGATCTCAGAGACTCTGCAGGGATGAGGAAGATGTTTAGAAATAAGGCATTTGCTTTGTGCCACCAAGGAAAAAAGGGACAAAAACGGCTGATAATATAGGTCTTGGTACATATTTTCAAAAAAATATATGTCAGCCCAGTGCTGCTCAGATTTGCAGCTTTCTTCTCTTATTCTTTTTTGCAAACACAAGCTGTAAGTGGACAAAGTTGAATGGAGGTGGCAGAAGCATCTTGTATGAGTTTGTGCTGCTTTTAGCACACCCCGCACACCACTGGCAGTGTTAGCCAGCGCTGCTGCTTCCGTGAGGCTTTTGATGGTGTGACAGTGGCTTGCTGAAAACTTTATGGATGCCCAGAAATCCCAGAGAGAGACAGATTTTTGTATTTCCCTCTGTCTTATGGATTGATTTTCAAATGTTGTTTACTCTGGTGGACAGAGTTTAACTTCTTGGTGACTCAGTATTTAAATCACACGGCATTGCGAGGGAGGAGGAGTATTCACGGTCCAGCTTTGCAAATGGAAAGTGGGTGCAAAATTCTGTATGTGGGGGAAGAAAAATTGCTTCTCAATTGGGTGCCTGTGTAGGCTGGTGGAGAAGAGATTAAGGCAAGCCTGGGGTCAGCCTGGCATGAGAGCATGGGAGATTATATGGTGTCTGCTTCACTCTGCAAGGCCATGCCAGGTGGAAGGAGTGGGCACATCTTCAGTGTTTCAGTGTAAGGGAAAAAGCCATTGTAACAGACAGTCTAATGTTCATAGGAGCTGTCAGGAAACTCCTGCTCCTCTACAGGAAATGGGAGGAGAGGACATTGTACCTTAAAGAGACTATGTAGAAATGTTGGATTAAAGATGATATAAAGCAAATGTGTAAGAAAACCCCCATATCTCTAGCTTTGGAGTGAGACCAGCCACATGCTCCAAGATGCCGTGGGAGTGCTTAGTGATGGCAACAGCTCATGGTAAGAAAAAAACAAAGCTGTGGCAGTCGCTTTCAACCTAGCAAACTAGCTGATCTCAGTGCTACAGCAGATCAATTAATGGTTGATTTATTTATTCTCTGGCACACCTGGCTGCTGTTTCTGGAAAAGTGCATTTATAGCATGTAAGATTCAATTTGTTAGTGGAGCTGCTCGGGATGTTAGTTAAGCGCAAAATAATTTTGTGTATTTTACTAAATGCAATTCATCAGAATCTGTGCAGATTAACTGGGTAGAGCTACACTGCACACAATGGCATCTGCAGATAAAAAATGACAAATGATGATATTGCTCCTGCTCTGTGATTCATTGGGAAGATCTCAGAAGCCAAACAAATTATTCAATGGAGACTGAACAGCAACTATAAAACAACAAAAACACCTCCTTTTACAATGGTTTCAAATATGGGTGTACATAAAATCTAATTTATATGGTATTAAAGGCTTTTCTTTGGACTACAAATCATCTTTGGAAAATGCTGTCATCTAAACGGTTCATCAGACACATCTAAAATACTTTCATGATTATTAGTAAATAGAATTAGAGCACCTTGTAGTAGTTTTATTACATTTTGCACAGCCGTAATGGATTACAGAGAGGCTCACACTGCTCTAGTTCAGGCTGCGTAGCAGCTTCTAAGTCAATACACGTTTTTCATAGGTTCTTTGCTTTTTGGGATGATACACCACTTTGCTCTGAAATGACCCATGCCTGATCTCAGCTGAAAGTGGAAGCGGTGGAACTTAGCTGCCTAGGCTCGTTAAGAAATCCCATTAGGTGTGTATATGCCTGGTCTTTACCAGCTATTTTTTGCTTTATCTGGCAATTAGAAGGAGATCTGCTGCACCCCAAGAAACCATTAACAAAGCAGAAGTCAGGGAGGGTTCACCTTAGGTAATGTTGGGTGTTGGTTGTGTAGGGTTCATGTGATCTCACTCCCTAAGCTCCCACGATACCCAGTGGTGCTAAGGGACTAGCTCCAGACCTGCACCTTTCTGGGATGGCAGCTGGTGCCCGAAACAGTGCTAAGCTCCTGTGTTTATGGGACTGAAGTCCCATAAGGGACTAGCCCTCTCTCTGCAGCTAAGCTAGTCAATGTAGGCAATGTCAGAGGCAAATAAGTATGTTTAAGGCATCAGTCATCTCCAGTTTAGATGTCTGCTTTGTGGGATGCTCGTCTGCAACATGTATGTCTTCATTAGCTATACACAGAGACAGGTAGCTTGGGTGGACACGTGCATGTGGTCAGATGAAACCAATGTTTTTAGACTAGTTGTGTGGGCTTTTCCAGTAACAACACAACCAGAGTGATTCATCCTACCTTTCTTGGAAACCTTCGGATGGGATTAATTGGTATCTAGAGATGTGTTCCATTGACTGCAGAGAAATGTTGTTTAGAGATTTAAAGACTTGTTTAGACAGCATAGCTTACCTGTAGTCAGTTCAGGTCCAATAGAATGAATCCTAGCTTTACAGGGCTGAAGAAAGATTTCTGCTGCCTAAAGTTTGCAAGTTTTATCCAACTACATATCACGTAGTAAAGAATATTGTTTCCTCCAGAACTTGTGTATTTTTGGCCTTAACTCACCATATTTACAGTACCATGACTAGGTCACTCTAGAAACTGGTCTTGACTTCTGATTTATATGGATTTGAAAATATAAGCCGTTACCCAAGTAGTATAGTGTCTTATGCCAGTAGTGGCTGGCCCAATAGCATTGGTAGGACAGTTCTAACAGCTCCCATGTTTTTTCCTATTCACAAAAGGACCTATGTGCATGTTAGATATGTGTTGAAGTTAGGCATACACACGGAAGTGCTTTGCTGAACAGGGGTGAATAAAATACATGCTTTGGGGCCTTAGTTAGTTATGTGTCAGAGACTGCATGATTGGCACTCTACTGAAGACCTCTAATAACTTTCTTCTGATAAGTCTGTACATGCACGGCTGTGCTGAACTGTAATTTAGTGTGAAAATGCCAGCTTCGTCAGGGCCCATGGAAAAAGCAGAAAAGCATTTGGATCTCTGAGTCTTTGTGAGCCGAATGAACTAGTGATCGCAGTCTCTGATTGATAAAAAGCAGTTTCAGTGTATTTTTCCACTGAAACAGCATCTTACTTGAGTGGAACCAAGGAGCCCCTGCACAGCTGGCAGATGCTGAGCTTCCCCAGGTAATAAGGTAAATTTTTCAGCCACTAGTCAGAGTGGCTACAAACAGTAGCACAAGATAAATTCACTGCATAACTTAGATTATAATGCCTTAAATAAGTTTTAAATAGTAGTCCAGTGCCTGATGCGCAAGACACTCACTAAAGCCTGGGTACAGGAAAACACATTAAACTTTTTCTGAGCCCCTCTGCTCTGTATTTTCAGAGCCACCACACTAACAGCAGCTATAGAGTCTTACAAAATGTGCATATTTACTAAGCACCTTTCCTCGAGATGCAGTAGTGCCTGTTTTCTTCCTCTCTTTCTTGTAACAGAGAGAGAAAAATACAAACTCTTGTGCTGTCAGAGTGCAGGCATGTGTTGATGCCCACACCCCAATGCAAGCAGAAAGAAGTAGGAGAGAGACTGTTGAGGAAGGTGCAAGCTGTGATCCAAAGGTTGCATGGGTCAGCTCTCCAAATGAGTTCTGGATGGAACTGCTGGTTTGTCGTTCCTAGCCGTGGACAGGGCTGACAACTTCTCTTCCCTGCTGCTGTCTTTCTTCTCTCAGCCATTCTGCAGGGCAGCTCTAATGCCTATATGCTGGTGTGGTCCTTGCTGAGGAAAGCCCAAAGAAAGATTTGTAAGAAATGTGTTTTTCTTTGTTGCTGAGAAGGCATTGATGTGTGTGTTTGAGTTTTCCCATGTGGTTGTGGAGCTCAGTGTGTGCTATATTGCGTACTGCAGGGAAATAAGCCTGTGCAATATTAATGCCCCCGTGGCCAGGGGGTCCATGGTGGTGCAAGGTCCTCTCTACCTCCAAGAGTCTGCAAGAAGCAGACAGGTGAAGCAAGAAGTTGTGAGATGTTTACATTTGTCGTGAATGTTGGCATTTGACAAGAAAAGCTTTTGGACACCCACCATCAAAGTGGGAAATGTTTGCTCTGAAGGATAACTCGCTACCTCTACCAGCCAGTGCTTCACAGCTCATGGGTATGAGGTGTCTGCCCCGCCTGAGGCTCATCTGTGGATTTTTTTCATGGGATCCATCCCACCAGCACATAGTCAGGCCCTTGTTAAGAATGTTTTTTTTTCCATTGCAGGAAGAGATGATGGCCTGAGCAGATATTTCTTTCCTGATGATTTACAAGAAACATTCAAAACCAAGTCCTGCTCCCCTAAAGGCTAAAGAAGTATGCAGTAGTGGATTTGGTATTGATGTTAAGAGCTCTTGGGGATGAAAAGAGGTTTTTTTTTTTTGTTTTGTTTTTTGAGGGGGAACCAAAACAACAACAAAAAAACATAATAGTCAAAAAACCCCAAACAACATCTTATTGAAAAAGGATATATTGCATTGCTAGGATGGCACCTCCTGACCAGATGAGCCACAGCTTGGTGTGACCTTACACTGCCACAGCCCAAGAAGATCTGCCTGCAGCCCATTCACAGGCAAATGTATCCTTGGATGCTCCTGCTTGCCTCTGAAGGTGCAAGCACAGCCTCAGGCGAAGCTGAGGCTTCCGAAGTGGTGACCTAGAAGGCGTGAGAAGATCTGGACGTATTCACTGTTGAGCTAATGAGGCTGTAGTGTCCTCACAGCTGCTGCACCGTACATGTCGTGCAATGGGAAGGGAGAGCACAGACCCACTCCACCCCTGCTGGGATGTCTGCAGCTGCTCACCCTGGTCAAAAGGCACTTTGAAACTCCTCTGTAGGCTGCCACATAGCCATGTACAATCAAACAAAGATCCCAAAGTTACAGAGAAGGATGCATGACTGGAGGGTATTTCCATGTGTGGACTGGCTCAGCTTGCCAGCAGCAAACTGGTGTGAGACAAGAGGCAGGAGGCCACTAGAGAGGGCAGATGGCACAGCTTTGGTTATGGCTTTGTGTGCTAAAGGGAGAAGCTCATTGTGTGAGACAGAGCATTTGCCAAATTCTCCCATATTTATTATATTTCCAAACATTTAAGATAGTAAATGTTTTTCTCTTTTTCTTTGTTGTAAAATTAATTTATTAGGTTAAATCAATTTTCTCTTGGCCTCTCTAGCACTATTCTTGCAGTGTTTGTACATTGGTGTCTCCAGCTTGCATAAAAGGAGGTTAAATAGCTTTTCTCTGTTTATGAACATACTGCTGACGTAAATATTTTAACATCATTAAGTGGCTGCTCCTCTTCATGAGAGTGCTAAATATAATGCAAAACTGAAATAAATGTTATACCAGGGAGCTCTAGGGAGCAGTAAGAAAAATAGTCTTTAAAACAGAAGCAGAACAGTAATTTATGTTTTTACTTAATTCTGTTTCCCAGGAAATTATCCAGTTTTATAGTATAAAAAGAATGAACTTGCCCAAAGGGGAGATATATTTCACTAAATGTTGTATAACCTTAAATCAGGACTTACTGTTTCTTGAACAAGGAGGAACAGATGTTAGAATAGCATAAAAGAAAACAAAGCATATTTGACAGTCCCCTGAAGTCAAGCAAACGGCAAGCAATTGTTACATGGAAGGTAGGAAACGGGATATAATTTTCAAGTAGGATTTCTTCAGGGGGAAAAAAATCCCAACAATTTCAAGAGGTTTGGGAAGGGTGAAAGCTACAATCCAAAGATCTGTAGTTGTCTTAACCAGAAGCATTTGTTGTGCGAGGCAAACAATATGGTAGTGATCTCTTCTTGTCCTTGCTTGTCAGGGCTGGTGCCTTCTTCTCTAACTTCAGGCAGCATGTAGCCATTTCAGGTAAGGTTTCTCTGACAGCATGAAACTTTGGAGTCCGCCTGTGATCCCTTTGTAGAAAGCAGAAGTTCAAGTACTCGGTAGTAGAGACTGGATCACCGTCATAAAGTACCTACAGCAAGGCAGAGAGATTGTGTTCTTAAGGTCCTTTCATGAGAAGGAAAGGTATTTTGGGCTGATGGCTCAGCTGCAGCAAGTTCCAGTGGGCCCAGAACCCACAGCATGGATGGAAAGTTTTTGCACCATGCTGTTCACTCTGTGCTATCTCCTGTACTTTGCTGTTGATCTTGAGCATGCAAGCATGAGTGCCGGTCAAGAGAATGGGAACTGCATGAAGGTGTGTGGGCAGGACGCAGGGATGTCTCCGTGCCCCCCTCACCCCACAAAGCCACCCAGACCCTTTCATATAATCATAGAGTGGTTTGTGTTGGGAGGGACATCAAAGATCATACAATCGTTAAGGTTGGAAAAGACCTCAAGGATCATCAAGTCCAACTGTCAATCCACACCACCTAACTCACTAAACCATGTCCCTAAGCACCACATCTACACATTTCTTGAACACTTCTGGGGATGGTGACTCCACCACTTCCCCGGGAAGCCTGTTCCAGATCATCTAGTTCCAACCCCCCCTGCCATGGTTCGAAGAAGTATCACACCTATCAGTAGGAGCACACAAGGTGAATGGCAGGCATCTAAATTTAATGAAGTGTATACTGCAAAAAAAGTAGGAGGAATATTAGTTAATGATAGTTAAGGAGCTAAAAGAGAATCAGGAAACTTCTGTGAATAGACAATGATGAGAATTAAAGAGCTGTGAATTACTAACTTCTCACCATCAGATAACAGGAGAGGCATAGTGCAACTGATCCTCTCCACTGCTCCTTCCCTGCTATGTGTGACTTACACCTCAGATTACAGAATCTGCCATAAAAATTAAATTGCGTTATTCAGAACATTTCAAAGGCAAAGACAAAACATTGAAAGATGCTCCCACCTCTGCAGCTGCTGGTGCTCCACAAACAGTGAGAATTCACCCAGCAGTTCAGATTTTCACCCCAGGGATTTCTGCTGCAGGTTGGTGACAATCTTGTTCCTTCAGTCCCTGCATCTCCTTTGCAGGAGTGTCCCTGCTGATATGCTCCTGCAGAGACAGAAAGTCTTTGTAAATGATCATAGCTCCATCAGTCAGAGAGATGCATGCTGCGGTAGCCAGTCCATGCGAGTTATTCCCAGCTCCTTGCCAGTCCTCTGACTGTGTTCCCAGCAGTCTCCCATTGAAATTGCCCCTCCTCAAGTACCTGGATGCTGCTTCCCTCTTCTTGCCAGCCAGATGGGTTGCTTTTTGCCCAGCTTTGCCATGAGAGGAGATCTAAGTGCTGTTGAATGCATTCATCCTGTCTTAGCTGTATGCATATAGAGGTACCAGAGAGCAAGCACCCGGACCCCTCTCTTCCCTGCATCCCAGCTATCTCCTGCGTTTGTCACAGGTGAGTTGGATCAATGAATGTCATAAGACCCTTTTATTTTCAGATGAATTTTCAGCTGTCAATACATCCTGATGTAGCCTGAAAGAACGGTTTGAACTGCTACAGCCCAGCCTGGCACTGAAATGCCCAGACAGACGGTGCAATCTAACGCTCGCTTATGAGGAGTGATTTTGAGCTTGCATGACTTTGATTCTCTGCTGTCTCCTGTGCAATATCTTCTCTTTTATGCCGCTGCTACCAAAAAGCAGAGTTGGGGATTGCTCTTGCAGCAGATTTCAAGCTGATAACAGCCCGTTGACAAATGGTGCTAGGTAATACGGAGCTTGTTTATGTTCTGCTTTGCTCAGCTCTGCTATCAAATACCAGTTGGTTCTGGTTTCGTTATTATCAGGCTGCTACAGAGACCTTAGTGTGAGGTGCGATGTAAATTAAAGACAAAGAGGTGTACCCAATAATTCATTGCCTTTGTCACTTCTAATTTGGCATTGGGAGAATATTGCTTCCCAACACAACATTTGGTGCCTGGCCAAACACTAAGTTTAGATATTCAGTGTCCCCTGTTTACCATTCACATGCAGAGATAAATACTGCTCATGGAGTCACTGTTATTACTTTAGAAATAGTTCAGATGCCCTAAAAACTTACTCCTTAATTGAAATGGGAAAAACGTGTGTCAAGTACAGAAAGCCGAACAGCCAGCAGAGGTGATGCCATGCCCTTTCCTTGTACACAACTTGATTAATTCTTCTTGTTTACTGCTTGGAGGGAAACGTTGCACATCACTCTAGGTAAATATCACAGGGCATGACTTAATTTTTAGTACTGGAGGCTATGACACTGCATTTATTATCACATTCTTCGCTATTGCAATTTATTTTTCCTGACAGGCACAGATCCCAGTGTGGTTTATCTCACAAGGATATTGATAACGGGGAATGAAATAGGAACTCTTTGTGGGAAGAGCTTCTCCATGCCACTGTTCCCTTCCCTTGCTGACCCTGATAAGCAAACAGGGACTGACCACAGCTTGTGCACAAGAGCCTGTCATCTGCAAAGTTGCAGGGAAATGTGGGGGCAATGAGAGCCTATAGCTGTGTGTATAACATAACTCACAAGGACATTGATAACAGGGAAGCAGTTTCTCCTGAATAGGAACTCTTTGTGGGAAGATTAACAAAAGAGCTTCTCCTTGCCACTGTTCCCTTCCCTTGCTGACCCTGATAAGCAAACAGGGACTGACCACAGCTTGTGCACAAGAGCCTGTCATCTGCAAAGTTGCAGGGAAATGTGGGGGCAATGAGAGCCTATAGCTGTGTGTATAACATAACCAGTGCATGGGGTTTTTTTAGGAGAGACAGGAAGATTTGTATATGATGTTGCATTCTGACTATCTTCATGTACAAACATGTAGAGAGATGTCCACAGCCAACACTTTGTGACTAAGGAAGCAACATTTAACTAATGAACAAATCACAGATTGGCCCAAGAAGTCAAACACAGCCATGACTGTGGTTTACAGTGAGCAGGCACTACCTGTCTTGCTCAATTCCATTGGTTTATTTATATCTTGTACTCCTGCGTCCTTACGCTTGGTGCCAACTCCTCTTCCGCTCAGTGTGCCGCTCAGAAAGGCCTCCTGTACCCCATCATCAGGGCTGCGTTTTTGTTGTCTCCTTGGTTTTCCTTCAGTATATCTGCCTGCTTCTGGGTCCCGCATTAGCTGCCAGACATGCATACCTCCAGCAAACAACATGCAACTTCCCCCACAAGTCACAAGTCTTACCTCCTGACTGCCCTGTCACAGCTTGGGGCTCCTGGCACATCAGCTGTCGTACACGTGGGTTGTGCCTCAATTCATCTCGAGAGAGGATGGTCACCTACTCATTGGCTTTGGTGAATTTTCTCCGGTTTCCTATGTGGGTTTTATTTTTTTTTTTTTTTTCTTCTCCTTTATTCTTGTCTTTGGCATAAAGATTACTTTTGCTCTGTGTTTTTGCAGAGCCGCCCACAAGGGAGGTTTGTTTCTTGAGAGAGGCCCTGGGTATTCCTGCGTGTGATAGAGCCACGAGTGGTCCTTCCTGTACCAGAGGAGGTGTCGAAATCCCAAGCTGACGGAAATGCACAGCTCAGGCTGCGGCTGTATCCCTGCCATTTCTTTTCTTAGTTGCTAATGTGCACAAACAGTGAAGATGATATAGCATTAAGGTGCGGGCTCAGTTTTGCAATGGTTTGTACTACTAAGAGCTGTTCAGAAGCTGGAAAGTGAATTTTGTTTGCAAATAATGCCTCATATGGCTGGTGGGCACAGGGAAGACATGGGCTGCTTGTTTGCTTCCTAGTTGCTATGTGAGAGCACGGTGACATCTGTTCTGCTTGACACTGTCTGTGCTGTGCACAGGATGCTGAAAAAAGGATTTTTTTGTGACTGCTGCCTCTTTGGGAACTCCACGGAAATTAGATGTTTGTCTCATGAGGTTCTTCCAAGGGAAAAAAATACTTAAATATCTGCACACGGCTGGAGTGATGCCATTCTTTTCCATTAGGATGAGCAATCAGATTGGTTTGCTTTTGGCCCTCCACCTCTGCTGCATGTATTTTTTGTCTCATATGCAGGCTGATGGTTATTACTGACAGAGAACAGACTGATTTGAACAGTGCTTTGGGCGGCATGTGCACCAGTTCATATGTGCAACTTTTAACACCAAACAAAAGCAGTACATGGAGATACTTAGATCTATATGAGCATCATGGAGCAGTGAGAATGGCTCGTTCTGTGTACACCTGTGCTACTACACACATGCTTACTAATTATTGGCCTGAATGAATTACATTTGGCAATAACCAGCTATGTCTGCATTAGGAAAGACAACTCAGAGGAGCTGATGCTGAGCCCCCCTATAGCTACACAATATGATGGATTTTATTTCAGACCAGATTTAGCCTGGTGCTCTAGAGTGTGTATCCCCACCCTACATACGTATTGAAGCTGTCCAGAGAACCAGCTCTTGATTTGGATCCCTACATCCTGTTTGGAAGTGGGTTTTGGAGTGTATTTGGTGAGCACCTGGGGAAGAGCTTCTGCTGTCCTTTCCTCCAGAGAAAATTTATTTCGCCCATGCCAACACTGTGCTTCAGACCAGACCGATGCATTGGAAGTCAGGATCATTTGGAGATTCACTTCAAAACCTTCTTGCTGCTTTGAACCAAAAAATCACCCTAATGCAGATACAGCCATTGTGAGTTAGACACGACTGTGAGTTTTTTTCACGTATGCCCTGTCCACATTAACTAGAACAAATCCACCTGCTCCCACCCTCTCTGTGTTTTGGCTGCAAATAGGAAAAAATTGATTAAAAATGCTGTTGCAATGGCACATAGGAATTGAGCTGGAAGTGAATTGTAAATTTTTTCTTTATGACTGGGCTGGATGGGCTGTGGTCTTAAGCTGAGGCACCTTGAAGCTGTATGGGATTCATTAACCCACAACGGGATGGACAGCCCAGCCTGGGGTCTGGCCCAAGTACCAGGACAGAAACTACAGCACCAGAACCCCCAGTAGAGACTGCTGAGCCACAATAGAACCTCTATTTTTCAGCAGATTTTATGACCTCTCTCTCTCTTCCCCTCCCCACCTCCCCCTTTTAATTCACATCGGTTTAAGCTTTTCATTTAAAGTTTGAAATTATCCTAAGAGAAGACTGTGAATGAGCACAATTTTCTGGTATAAGGACATTATTAAACAATTTTGATCAGCCCTGTTGATTGTTGAATTCTTAAAGATTGCCTCTTGGCATGGTAATTCAGACTTTAAAAAGGAAATTTCTCATGAAAGGCCTCAGTGGTTGGTTATAAAAAATGCAAACAGATGTGGTTAACAATAAAACCACACCATGATGTATTTTAATTTCATATTAATACATAATTGAGTAATAAAGTAGTAGCCTAATGTTTTGCATGCTGCAGTTTTACATACCCATAATTTAGCCCGTAAAGTTACCTGGCTTTCTTAATCTTATCACAGTAGAAAATGGAATTTCATTATTGGAATGAAATTCTATTTCTGCTACACTTTATGTCTGACTTTGCCAGACAGTATTAAAAACCTTCAGGACAATTTACTAGAAGCTGAAAGTGCTGTTTATCTTTTTGCATAAGACCCATATTAGACAAAATGACATCTTCTAGTAATGTGGATAATATACAAAAGCTAAGCTCTATTAAAAAAAAAAAAAAGAAACGGGTTTATTTGTAATTAAGAGCAGTATAATCACTAAGCCTATAAAGCCAGCATCCAGAGTTGATACTGAAATGTTTATGCCAGAGATATTCTGGGTTTTTTTAGGGATCTGTAATCTTTCCAAAAAAACCATACAAAGCCCTTGAAGCTCTAGGAGAATCACTCACCAACCTATTTCCAATGCAACTGAAACAGGTTTCATTTACAACGATCATTTGGTGAAGTTTCTCTGTTGCCTGTAGATTCAGTTCCCTCTGGCTCACCCTTATATCTGAACATTTCTTAGAGAACAATCTCCTGGCTCTAATGATGTACAAAATAAATATGTACTTGTGCTTATTCCTATCAGTCACGACCATTTCCATGGGACAGAAACAATACACATGTGATTTGTTTGAAAGCACAGCGACTGCTGCTGCTTCAAGTGCTCTGCTTTTGGCTGTGGCAAGAAAACTAAATTAAATCCACAAAATGGGAACCATCAGATAATTTTGGGGCTCTTTCATTATCTGTAAGCTGGATTTTTTTTACAGAATGTTTTAGCTAGCTGCAACGTTTCTAAACTGCAGAAGATTTTACCCATTTTCAACAGTATATTAAGAAAAAAATAGAGCAAATGTTACATGGGTAGTTAATTTGTGGATCTAGCAAACCATAAATGTTACATTTAAAAGCAGAGGTAGATTCAATTTTTTAACAGGAGCAGGTGTCATCTGAAAAGCCTTGCTGAAAAATGAGGTTTGCTTTTGAAAATGCTCATTCAGCAAAGCCACGTTGCCAGAGGCAAAGGCTTTGGAAAGCCCCTTAGGGTCTGTGCAAAGCTCTGGAGGACGGAGCCTGGTCTGATGTGTCCCCTGAAACGCAGCCTGTGACCTTTGGGACTAACTGGCTTCTTGCCACCTGATCACAGCTGCGAGGAACAGGTCAGAGCTAGGTCAGAAACATGGAAAAGTGCAGAAAAAAGCCTTATTTTAGACAGTTTTCCAGGAAAGCAGTGTTGGTATATCACGTGTTTTTTATATCAAATGTATATTTCTACTGCCTTCAAATGTCAGTCATCCTAAGCCTCAATTTATTGGTGAAAATGCTATGTGTTATCACTTTTCATATATTTCAGTACATTTTGTTTTCATAAACTTACTCATAAAAATCCATACCTGTTCCACTGACAATTTTAACAGAAGTTCAGCCTTAGGAGAATCCATATTCAGCAAGGTGCTGCATCTGCCCAAATCCATTTACAGAGAAAAATATTCTTTCTGTTGCTGCATTAGAGATAGGAAAAGATGTAATAAATTCCACAGTTTTTAAAAAAGTTGAGAAAACCAACGTTGAAAGTTCTGGAAGATCGTGTGTACTCACTATACCAAGTCACGAGGTACAAGGTATTTCTGACACAAAAAGTTCAGATCCAACCTTTTTTTTAAGGTTTGGTCCATTGGTGCTTGGCATAACCCTAAAAGTCAACATTTTTCTTCCCTGAGAAAATGTCTGATTCAGGGTAAGATTATCTTATTTGCTGTGAAATTGGGTATCCAAGAGCCAATGTGTATCACTGAACAAAATTGTTTTCCATATTTTCTCTTTTGTTCTGAGATGTTTTTAGGTAAGTTACACTTCTGACTAGAGAATTTGTCCTGTTTTTTTTTGTTATTTTTCATTTTTGCTCTTCAGTGAATCCTTTATGTCGTAGACTTGAGTACATCCCAGGTAAGACTGTTCTACTTTTAAGACAGTACCTTGAACTTTTTAGCATGCAGTTTTAGCACATAATTAGTATTCAGTTGCCAAAACTGCCTTTCCTCTATCTTCATCTTTGCATTGTGAAGAACAGGTAACCCTCACCTTGTCTCTAAAGAAAGTGAGAATTGTTGGAAAATATTTAAGATCCTTTTAATATACATGTAATTATCTGTGTGGGTGTGCCTCAATGTTTCGCTGTGCTGAAGGCTGACAAATGAATTTCCTACAATTTTTAAATTCCCTTGGCAGATGACAAGTGACTGAAAACATACATTACATGAACTTCCAGATCAAAGGATGACTTTCTGATTGTGCTCTGCTGTGGTACACAGCGTGGGAGTGAAGCACCTGCCTGGAAGCAAATATTTATTCTTGTTTTCCTTTGACTAGTAGACATATTAAAATTAAAATTAGCAGCTCCAAATGAGGTTGCATTTTCAAAGTCACAGCCATTTATTTGATTGCAGTAACCTTTTTACATCTGCAACTATTCTAAATTAAGTTTCACTGCTGCCTGGCAGGTAATCAGACAATGGATTGTTTCCCTTTGAAGCACGAAGAAATAAGTGGGTTTTGGAGGCATTTCTGTATATCAATGATTTCAAGTATTAGTGACTGCAGAGAAAAAATAAGCTGTTTTCAACAATTTCATGTATTGGTTTTTCCAGTTGGAAAAGATGTGTATATGTATATATATGTTTAAGGTATATGGAGGTAAAGCTGATATATTTTTGGCCATGCACAAAGCTACTGAGATGCATCCTGTTATCTCTAAGTTTTGTTTTCCAAGATTCACACTTACCTTTGCAGTTACTCTTGGGGTGTCCATATGAGTGATTGTAGGTAGTGCTAAAGGACAATTCTAGCCCTTCAGTAACCTTGTCATTTTCTACCTCCTCCAAGGTTCTTGGCAACAAAATGTTTCAGCAGTTTTGCTCTTAAAAGCTGTAGAAATTTGTTATGCTCTTCTCTGTTTCCATGCTGCCTTCTGACAATCCACCATGAGCAACTGAGGAACTCTGCCTGCATACACTCCAGTAAGCCTTAAGGCAATTATTGCTTTCCTCAATGATCCACGGAAAATTATATCACCATTAATTTAAGAAAATGCAAATCTTTTCCTTTCAGGGCTGGTGTCTTGCCTTGCTGATGGGATGTTAACATCTCTGTCACTGTACTGGTCATAAGCCCTTTAAGGGTCTAATGCAACCTACTGCAAATACATAAATAATCCACTGATTTGAGTTTAGCTCAAGTTCACTTGGTCTGTTTGCACTCCTTCTGTGTTGGCCCATAGCTTCACAGACTCTGTGTCTAAGTATTATCGGTACTCACCACAGACAGTCAGTCCATGGTTGAAATAATTTTTGGAAAGTAAAAGAGCACGTGCATATGGTGATATTTATGCACTCACCTTTTTTTTTTTCTGGACAGAGTGAGGCTATTCTAAGAAATCATTTAACAGAATTTTTTTTTTTTTTTTTGCATGTCGGTACTTGTTGAAATTTCATCAGTTTGGAGTTTCAAGTGAAACTTATGATCCATTGTTCTCAAAAGGGTTGCATGAATGTATGATATTGTCTAGGTTCAAAAGTAGTGGACGTGGTATCAATCAATAAAGTATCTCAAGGATATACTTCAGTCTTCTCTAAAATCCATCTTTTTGTATGTGATAAAATTGCCAGATGAATAACTTTTTCAGGATAGCCTCCTAGACTGTGTCCTTTATTGTTTATATATCTGATATTTTTAATTTTATCTGAAAGGTATCAGTAAACTCGTTGTGCTGCCCACAATGTAATTAATAATTTTAGATTACATACATGTGTCATCTCAAGAGCTGGACACTGAAGAAGGAGTTGATAATCTCCCTTTCAAACAAGGCAGAATTCCTACTTCAAGAATGCTAACTGCCAACTTAGTGTCACCAATAGATGCAAACTAATGGGATATTCTTCTGAGCTTCCCAAAGAAAAGAAGAAAGGAAATACTACAGGTTAAAATTCCTCAGAACTGTGGAAGTGGTTTCTTGGTGAAAACAATTTTGAATGTAATGAGAAGACCTGGGCATTAGCATTTCAATGAGGAAAGCTTCAAGGAAGTCACTGAGATGGGCTGCAAGTTGATCAACCATGCATAAGCTGGAGTACATCTTCTCTCACAAATAAAAAGTGTACTTGAAAAGACAATACTAATGAAGTAAGTGTTGGGTAAGTAGAATATATTAGGTGAGGATGGACAACAGCTAGGAAGATGGGATTGCTACCGTTGCCCATATAAATACCACAGAAGGTCCCTGTCCCTGTAGTTATTAATTATCACTGTACGTAAAATCAAGAACAAAAAAGTGTAAAATACTGTTAACATTAGTAATATATATGCTGCAATACAAAATGTTGTGTTCGTCAGAAATGAATCTCTTGCTAATGGCTTCCTAAATCCAGATTACACTGAAGGATGAGTTGAAGCTTCACAGGTAAGTGATGACAACAAAGTACAAAAGATGGTCTCCTTGCTTTGAAACACATTGCAGTCAATCATATATTTTCTTCTTGCAAAGTTATCAAGAAAGACAAAAAAAAGTAGTTCATCAGTCAAAGCAGAGGTACTAATAAATTATTTCAGTGATGCCTTATGTAAGTGCAGGTCGAAAAACAAATCTACTGAAAGCACACTTTGCTTCTGTTTGCTCTGATCATTAATAAGGATTTTTTAAAAACTGTGGTTTCTCTTAGTAAATTAGTGAATTACCTGTACTGTTCTACAGGATTTAGCCTTTGTGAGTTAGGATTTGTTTCAGAACAAGATGCGGTGTTTACAAGAAACATTAATATTGTGTGTTTGCTACTCCAGCTTGGAGCAGCATAGAGTAGACTGGAGAGGCAGGCGAGCGTAAGGTGTTTACTTTGGATTTTGTTGATCGCCTTTTTTACCTGATCACTGTTGGCTATAACAGGAGCTTAGATTCAAGCAGACACATTAATTTAGGTGCCTGCCTCTGAGCTGAATCCCACACCCAGAGATAGTAAAGGCTCAGTTCAACTACTCACTCCCAGACATCTGCCATCCCTTGATGTGTCCTCAGGTATCCTGCTGAGCTACTAGTGCATTGCCTGATACACCTGGAGCTGGTATTTACTTTTAATTCATTAACTTGAAATCCAAGAAATGGCTGTTAATGCTGGAAAGAGTAAGGAGAGATAAGTCAACATCACAACACTGTGTCTGCAGAACAGCATTAGGGAAATGTTTCTGGATTTCAGCTTTACTGGAGAGATTGCAAAAGCTGAGAGTGACCAAAGAAGAATTGCATGCTCACATATATCCCTTAAATAATCCCATTTGCTGTCTATGGGTCTGTGCTACTAACAGAGTGAGTGTGGCTGAAACAAGGAGTGGTGTTAACAAGACATTATCCGAATAGGAAGTTTCTGATTGTTAGAGCTCTGTGAAGATGCAGAAAATCATAGAAATAATGAAGTGTTCAGCATTTACAAGGAGCTATCAATTAAAGATGCTGAGACATAAAACAGGGGATTAAACACATTTATTTCAAGATCACAGATGCAGGTTACACAATCCAGTCTACAGACTCATCAGCAAGTCAGGTCTTACCATGTTCTAGCTAGAAAGATGGGGGTAAAAAAAGGTTGCAAAGACGTGGTATGCAAGTTGTTTGTAGTGCTTGTGAGCCCCTCTGATTACTGTTAAAGCACTGGAAGGAAGGAGAACTTCTGCACTTGTCTCCTCCTGAGGACTTGTGCTCCAGTGGTTTTCTTCGTGCACTGTTCATGTTTGGTAATCGATACAGAACAGTCAATCAGAGCTGAAGGAACAGCCAGTCTTGGCCTCCCTGCCTTCTTTTCAGCAATGGTAATCACTGCTGGGTGTATAAGAAGTTGGAAAAAACTTAGATATTGTTTATTGACATGAATGAATGAAAATTCTCTGTTGAAACTGTTGCATGGAAAACACTTTTTCCTGCTTGCCTTTTCAGGGGATTTTGATAAGTGGGACATTGTGATAGGTTTTGCTGATAAAAGCCGGTAAACTGAAAACTTTTGCAAAGTCAGCATCAGTGAATGCCTTCCGCAACTTTCCTGCGCCAAAAGGAATGAACGTGACACAAATCACCCTATTTATACCTGCACGTGGGATGTGTGGACCATTAATGAGCAATCGCGACAGGGTCCTGGCTGTGGGAACATGGTGGTGGGCATGACAACTACACTGGTGATGCCGATGGAGTTTAGGTGGGTCGTCGTAGCTGGCTGCCAAGCTGCCTAGGAGGCTATGAAATGCAGCTGTCTCCATTTTTGACAAATCAGTGAATGCAGGTGCACTTGGAGTGTCCTTGAGCATTCAGTGATGCACAAGTATTACCAATCAGAAGGCTGATGCTGAAGAGGAAAAGAGAGTATTAGGTCATTTCACTGAAGATAAGGAGGAAGAGAATTACCATAGTGTTTGAAGTATATATCAAGTGTCTTACAAGTGCCTCAGCATATGTCTGAAGTTCTTTTATCAAAAGAAAATATTGGCTTATTTATGTAACTTTTAAAAAGGAATATATTATATATTTTTAGTTCCTTGTATGTCTTAAAAACCTCTTTTTTTGAGTAATAAATAGTAAGATTTAAGAGCAAAACTAGATTTATTGCAAGATTAAAGAATATCACTGTTTGGATTACCATAGTGCTTCTGAGCTATCCCTCAGGGAAGGATATCGTACCTAAACCATGTCTGTGGTCATAGATATCTTCAAAGATCATTCTCAGTGTTTGCCTTAACACCCGAAGTCCCACCAACAGCTACCTTTTCTGAGGTTGGTTCATTGGTGACTGCCAGAGATTTATTTTTCTTGCATGGCATTTGCTTACTGAATGCAGAAGTATTTACTGGGAATAAATCACATTTTCAGAAGTCTTAAATGGGAAGCTAAACCCTTATTTTTTAGTTTAGATTGTCAATTCAAAGTAAAATTGTCCAGTTCTACACAATTGGACAATTTTGTAGATAAAGAGCATTCCTCTCTTTTCTTCCCATCACTTTCTGAGGGAGTGTGGGGTAAGTAGCCCCCTTTTCTACACCCCAGCCTCTGACATAGCTGTACTCTTTGCTAGCTTGGACAGAAAACATTGGGTTACATTGCTGTGCCTGTGGTACGTAGACAATTCTCTCTTGGGAGCTGACCAGAAACTACATTGCTATAAGTAAGTGAATAACATCTTAACGAGTTTATTGGACATATGTCAGTTGTTCGGTGGCCTCAGGTCTAACCTGACTTCTGTTTTCAAAGGACTACTGGGACCATTTACACAAAGCAGATTGTGAATGTGTTGGAAATACCATGAAGCCATCTGTCTGTTCTATTTTTTTTAAAATTTTTTTATTTTTTTAAGCATTGTTGGACTTAAGGGCAAACTCCCAGACTTTTAAGGTCTATTTCTGTCTCACTGAAGTTAGTGAGTGTTTTATTATTGATTCACACAGAGGGAAGGCTGAGTTGTGCAGCATGCAGCTTTAGTTCTGTGTTGCTTCATTTTCACGGTACTGGCGGAGGGATGATGTGGATAAGAGCAGAGTGGGTTGTTTCAAGGCACCAGTTAAGACACTGATCTTAGTTTTAGGTCAAAAATGACTGTGCTCCAGGTACCTAATGAGAAATCCTTATATGAGGCCAAGCACTCAGGACAGAGTTTAACAGGCCATCCTCATTGAAAAAAATACATTGCACTTTGTAAAGTGTATTCCCTGTTTAAGTCCCATGGAGTTAAAAAAAAAAGCAAATAATTGAAGTTTCTGCAGAGTGGGAGCCTCTTTGTAGCATTTTTTCATTCTTCACAATGTATTTTGTGTCTGCTAAAAGATCATTTTTTTAGTATGTGGTGCTAGCAAGTACAACAAACTTTCATCTCCTTGCACTTGTTCTGGTAGCAGCTTTTCCCCAGCATACTTCAGATGTGTGTGTGGAATCCCTCTTTAATTTGGCAAAAGTAAATAGCTGCAGAACTATTTTAAGTATTTTGAGTCATTATTAGGGCTTTATTCCAGTTTCCTTAGGATTTCTATTTAGTTTTCTTATCACTGAGAGAACATTGGTCTTTTGCCTTTAGGACAGAAATAATTAAGTGGTTGTTTGGGTTTTGGTTTTTTTTTTTTAGTTTAGTTTTTGTAGCCTTAAATGTTGTTGTAGTGGATACTTTCCACGGTGCTGGTAATAACACTGAAAGATCAGCCGTAGATCATAGAATATTGTGGTGTAATAGATAATGAATTAAATTTATTTTATTCTGAGTCAAGTTCAAATTAAAGCTGACATTCAGATCAATGAGATTATTCTGATATTAAATATCCCATTATCCTCTAATATGAATGACAGATGCAGATCTCTACATGAACTTGTTTAGCACTTCTCCTTTACTTACTCTCTCCAACTTTTTTGTTCAAGAAGATACTGAAATCAGTATGCAGTTAGACTTGCTAAATATTATTTAATTAATTATTAAATAGAATTAAGTTTTTAGTTTTATTTCTATTAATTATTTTAATAGTTAAATATTAATACTGTGAGTCACAGTAATGAAAAAATAGCATAATTAGGGTATAAATCATGATATATTTAAACAGGAAAACAATGCCACATCTTCATACCTCCACTCCTTGGGTCTCTTTACCCACACCAGAGCAGGAGGCATTACTTTCAAAGTGGAAATGCTAAATGTGCAAGAACCAAGTGTACACTGGATGTCCTGTCTACATTGGGGTTGACTAGGGCCTCAGGAGAAATTGGAGAACAATGGGAGCTCTCTTAGCACCATCCAGTTTGTTGCAGAGTGACAGCAGGGGATACAGGGCTCTCAAGGAAAGATCTCCAAGGAAAGGAAATCAGTTCCTTTTGGATACTCACAAGGCCGAGATCAGTAAGATTGTAGCTGACAGCAGGACTATTCCTGCAAGAGGTATTCTGAAGGCAAAGGCATCTTTCTTCAGGACTGGTAGAGCTAGGTGGCTAGAACAGGTCTTGAGGAGGGTTTCTGACAAGACAAAGAAAATTCAACACACCAGATAGTAACAACGGGTTATCCTGTAACTTGTGTCTCTTCAAAACTTACGGGGTCCAATTCTTAGGTGGTGTGAATTATCATACTTTCCTCTTTCCTTGGGGAGTGTTTTTTTTGGACTATATCATGTTTTTGACTTCCAACCAGGCAATGGCAATCTACTTTGGGGAGAGCACAGCGGTATCATTAGCCTGGTAGATATGCAGTGCTATGGGAAAAGAATTGGCTGTGTAACTGTGGGGTTCCACAGGCTTGGTGTTCCCAGGACTCAGTGGAACCAGAGACCCAACACCCAGCATAAACCTCTTCTGAGAGTCACTTCTGAGGTCTTTAACTCATAGACTTACGGGCAACATTTACTTGGTCGTGTATTCTCTTGAGGCAAACCTTTTGTTGAAGGACTAGTGAGAAAGCTGTACTTGTTTGGGTCTGATTCTATTAAAAATATTCTGAGTGTTATGGTTGTCTGTTGCCTGAAAACTTCAAAGTCAGGCTGACTTCAAAGACAAGAGTGGATCTGAAGAAGTATCTGACCAGGACCCAGCTTCACAAAGAAAATAAATGACGGGCTTGTGCTGTGATCTTCTTTCCCTGAGGTTCCTCCCGTAGTTCTTCCAGGGGTGACTCTGCTGCACAAAAAATGTGTCAGATACTGATGTCTAAAAGCAAGATTAGTGACAGAGGTGACAGAAGTCACATCACACTGAGTGCAGTCTGGGAAGTCCATTTGGCAGCAACAGGAATTCCCCTACCTTGGAAGCAACCGAAGCTGAGGTTAGAGAGCACTCATGTTTCAACACCTTGTGAGACACAAGTCAGCAGATGCATTGTCCTAAAATGATTTCCCTCTACTCAGCTGTTTTGAGTACAGTGGAGGAGCCTGTTTTAGACAGCACTCATGGTTACTACAGTGTTTCCAATAGACAAATGTGGTAAATAATATATAACAGCAATGGTGTCTCAAATCTGCTGCACCTACTGCTGCTGAGTGGGGCATGCCTAATTGTTTTGCTTTCTGTATATTTTGATATTTTTAGATTCTTGCTCACATTTTCTCCTTCCTAATTGTCCAGTTTGTTTTGCCATTGAACAAAATATGAAAGTAAGAAGGCTTTACATGGATTTGCTTTGGATTTGCTTTGCCCAACAAAACCAAATGTTGGGCAGTCCATGCTTTGTCTGGAGGTCTGTGTTATTCCCAGGTTTAGTCTAGTGTTAACTCAGTCCCCATTTGTTTAATGAGTATGATGGAAAATTCAGCTCTTGTCAATCCGGTTAAACCCCTTAGGTATAAAGGGTTTTGTCTGTGAGTGTTGTATCATGACAACTTGTTTAGTCAACTAAGAAGAACATATAGGAAACCCTGTTTATCATAGACATGCACAAGACTGTTCCCCTGGGTATCCCCTGTTGGCGTTTACACCAAATAGCTGGTGTAACATCTCCTGCCCAAACTTTGCTGAGTAAGTTAATATGCTCAGACCTTTGCTTCCATTGTGCATTAAATGCAGCTGGCCTGATCTTAAGCTCTTGTCACATTTTGATTAATGATTGTGTTAAACTCTGATCTTTTAATGCAGCAAGAAGAAATAATAGTATGAACAAGTGAGTTTCTGTCAAAATATGTAAATAGTTTAAGAAGTCTTGTATCTGACTCTGAAGCCTTAAAGGTTTAAAGAAATACGTGCATATCTTCTGTTTATGATCAGTGGGCAAAACCCCAGTTCCAGGATACACAGGTGTGGATCCAAAATAAATCAAGAGCTTTGCTTTCCTAAAGTGAACCCAAATTTACCAGGGTGAAGTAAACAACCAGCATCTCGATGAACGAAAGTGTCTAAGGGACCAAAGTAAACAGTTACTGGGACTTTGCTTGAGTACGTTAAAGAAGAGTTTGACTGAAAAGTCAACTACGCACGGAGACATGTAGTTATGGAAGATGAGTTAGTATTATTCGTCTTCCCTTGCTTTATTTCGGTTTACTTATAGCCAGGGAAGGAGGGAGAATTAAACTTTTTTTTTCTTGAGAAAATAGAAATGTTACTGCTGAAGCTTTTT